>NW_027412694.1:12475052-12564685 GCF_025532065.1 Leptinotarsa decemlineata | reverse complement strand
CATAGGTATTTTTCAGGGTTAAGTGGAAGAACAACAGAGTAGCACTCTCCGCTGCCGAGTTGAACGTCGCCCTTTATTTTCTTAAATATTTATGAAGGATTTTTTTTTATGTATTAAAAGAGGAAATAATAAAACGTTATTATTATTATTATTATTATTATTATTATTATTATCCATACAAAATTAAAATGGTACACCAATTAACTGAAGATGACCCTGATTGAAGAACAGAATTCTGCAAAATCATGACGGAAACCATTGCAAGGCATCCTACCTATCTCCACAATATTTGTTTTAGCGACGAATGTACATTTTTAAAACAGCAATGTTCACAGACAAAATTGCCGTTATTGGAGTGACACCAACCCTCACGTTTTCCGGAAACACATACCCAATATCTAGAAAAAATTAAGGTTTGGCGAGGAATATTGGAAAACCATATTGTACGACCTCTATTTATCGATCAAAATTTAACAGCGGAACTATATTTGAATATGCTGGAAACTAATGTTGACCTTCTCATCACTGAAATCGTCGAAGCGAATCCTAATTACTTCGATATGGATATTGTATTTCAACAAGACGGAGCACACCACACCAAAAAACTATTTGGATACTACTTTTCCCGGTCGTTGGATGGCCGTCGAGGTCCTACAGAACGGCCAGCCCGCTCGCCAGATTTGACACCTTTGGATTCTTTTTTTATGGGGCTATTTTAACAAAACTGCACCTGCTTCAATATTGGATATACGGCAGAGAATAATAAATATTTGTAGAGATATTGCCGTTACTGACCTCAAGCTTATTACTTCATATTATGTAGTTAAATGTCAATGTATTCAGGCAATTCTTAATAGTTCCGCCATTTTGTAGTAGTTTGACATTATATTCTAGGGTTGTGAAGCATTTATCAGGAGCTTCAAAAAGATGTGACACAAGACCTCCCTTTCCATATAATTTTTTTCCCAGATGAAGCCCAGTCGCCATCTTGAAAGTTTCATCTGTCAATTTCACTTCAAAATAAAGTATTTGTGCAATAATTTCATTATCCCAAATTTCAATTTTTTTAAGTTGACCCGTTCAAAAATAAAGTGGGGGGGACATTAAACACTGTATATTAATTTAGCCTTGTCGAAAAGAGTTATGTTTTTATGTTATCCACTAATTGGTGAGGATTATTTATACTGAATCGTGTTTTGAAATTATTGTAGGATTGAATTCAATTCATGACCATTTTCGAAATTTTCACAACACAGGTCTGATTGGGAAATTAGTTTTGAGTGATTTGATGAGAGAATGAAGTTCAGGTGGTTTTGGTTTTGTAATCTTTCAAGTGGAGATCTCACATTGAAGTGTGTTTTTTGAATACGTTTCTAGATCGAGGTCATCTATAAACAAAATTCAATCGCGTCGTATATCATACTCAAGTGTCAGTAGAAAATCTTGAAAATTTTGGCAAACATATTGTTCAAGGTTTTTTGATAAGCTAACCATTTGATGTAAAAATTTTCAATAATTCAAATAACTCATTTGTTAAATAGATTGAGCGTAACTAAATATATCCAGTGGAAAAAAAACAAAATTCTAATTTGAATAAACAAACACCCTTATTCGATATCGAACAAGAGGTTATCATTATCATGTTTTCTTGAATTTTTGTTGTTAAAATATTGAATCATGTTTCAGGAAGGCAGAACCCTTCGATGGGGTGATTGCTTGCCACGAGGCCGTATCAGCAATTATGGTTTTACCTGTTAACTTTCCGCGAGTCATTTGATTCGACTTCCGGTCGCACGGTGCGATACCGGACACGGGGACAGACACGTGTCTTTTTACTTTCCGACGATGACATTTATTAGACGTCCGCGTAGAGTCGCGAACTCGTGTAAACAACTACCTTGATTTTGGATCGACTGTTTCGAACTGGTTGTGTAATGAAGATTTCTTTTACTTCTTACTGTTTTTTGGGCATAAAACCTTCACACAATCTGAAATTCGAATGATTCGAAAATAAATTGCCATTCCACATTGCCACTTTTTCCCTGGTACATGATGATGTTTTCAAATTTATTTTTTCTTATGGGCGCTACATTGGATTCTTTCTGTTCTGTTGTGGAATTGGCCGCGGTGGTAGTGCGCCCGACTCACGATTGAAAGATCGTGGGTTCGATTCCCGCCTCGACCAGATATTTTTTCTCGAGAAAATTTGTCTGGTTGAAGCTGGGATGATTCTGCAATCGTGTTAGGAATCACACGTTAAAAGGTAAGACCTCGTTAGTCCTTAGCTCTCCACAAGTTCTCAACTTCTGAGAGTTGTCGTTCGTATGGGGGCGACAGCTGATTAACGGAAAAACAGATTTTTTTTAAATAGAACCAGATTTCACGTTTTCAATAATGTATCATAACTTATCATTCTTTTTTAGAAAATTGGAGATATTGAAAAAATTAATTCTCTTCATAATAGGCTTCGACTTTGATGTTTCTAAATTTGACTTTCAATTCGTTACACTCAATGACATTTTGTAATTGGTACAAGTCATTGAATTTTTGGCGAAAAATGGCTTTCACGAATGAAGAAAAAAGAGATATGATAGAAATTTATCACAAATACGATAGAAACAGTTTCAGGACATCGGAAATGTATTTAAACTTGTATCCCGAAAGACGACAACCACATCGAACTATGTTCAAATGTTTGAATAAAATCTCATCGAGTTTGGTCCATTTGAAAAGCCGAGTAAAAAATGCGGAGACAGAATGAATCAGGAAACTAAAGAAAATTCGATAAATGGGGTATGTAAGAGGTAAGTTAGACATTGTGTCCTTTTCAATGAAAATAGAACTTTGAACAAATAACAATAATTAAGAAAAATGTAAAGACAAAAGTAAATCATACCAAATGCTCAAAATGCTCTTCTTGTTCATGATAACACAACTGTGCCCTTATTCACTGCTCTATTAATTTTCCTATGTTGAAGGTCTTCAATTTTTTCATATTCCCTCTAAACATAAACTCTATTTTTCAGTGTACCCCATAAGAATGTGTACTCCATAACACTTAAGTCAGGAGACCTTGCTGGCCACCTCACCGGCCCATTATTTCCTATCCATGTATTACCAAACCTTTCAGTCAGGTAATTAGATATTCGTCTGGATAGTGTGCGGTGGAGCACCATCATGTTGAAACCAGATGCTGTTATTGTTAGCCAGAGGTAGATCATCCAAATAGTCTTCGAAAATCGACATTAAAAATTGGTGATAGGTTTCTCCATTCAGAATTCCGTCAAATGAATGAGGACCCAAAATTCTATCTTCGTAAATTCCTGCCCACACGATAATACTAAATCGTACTTGAGGTCGAATTTCTTGGAACTGCCTGGGTTGTTTATGCTCCAAATATATTCGTTATTTAGGATGAATATCCCACAATTCGTGAGAGTGCTTTCATCTGTCCAAATTACATTTTCCTGGAAAACAGGAAAATCGTGTCTTCTTATGAGCAAATTACAAAATTCTAATCGCCTTTCAGGATCACCCGGATGCAAATTTTGAGTGTATTTTGTAACATTTTAAACCACTTTTTTGAGATGTCTCCAAACACGTGTATGATGAATATTCATTTCTGAGGAAATTTGACGTGTAGATTTCCCCGGGTTCATGTTTATCTGCAAATTATTAATTTTAATTGAAAAGGACACAATATCTAACTTACCTCATACATACCTCATTCATCAAATTTTCTTTAGTTTCCTGGTCCATTATGTCTCCGAATTCTTTCCTCGGCTTTTTAAATGAACCAAACTCGGTGAGATTTCGATCCAATAACTTGAACATAGTTCGATGTGGTTGTCGTGTTTCGGGATACAAGTTTAAATACATTTCCGATGTCCTTACACTGTTTCTATCGTATTTGTAATAAATTCAATACTTATTATAATAAGAATTAATTTTTTCCAATATCTCCAATTTTTCGAAAAAGAATGATAACTCATGATACATTATTGAAAATGTAAAATTTTGGGTATCCGACGTTTCGTCGGATAGCAAATATGAAAGCATTATTATGTAGCAGAGAAAAAGTAGCAATGTGGAAGTGCAATTTATTTTCGAATCCTTCGAAAAATAAAGCCAGAAAAAAATAAAAACCAATTTCCAACATTTCTGTGTTTTACGGATTTTTCCGGATACAGTCATATTGTTAGTCAAATAAATGCCCAACTTTGCCCCAGTTTAAACATCTTCGTATCTCTCATTGTTTCCGAGATCCCAATGGTGAGGATCGAATTTGAAACACCCTGTATAAACCACTGAAGAGACCAATTAACCAGTAATTTGTCGTATTAATAAATTTTGCCTATAAATTTGAAAAAATCAATGGAAAGAAATGAATTTCTATACTGAGCTTTCATTAGTGGTCGACGTTTCGGAAAACAATTTTTTTTCGTTATCAAAACCCGAAATTCACTTCAAAACGTTCGCCTCAAATTGTGAATACCTTTATTTTGTTTGACATACCTACGTCAAAACAATGAAATGTTCAAATGTCATATGCGATAGTTTACATGAATACCTATGCTACCAAAGAGAGCAATGTACAAATATTAAATTTTTCCCAATTGATATGACATCTTGACATTTCATTCTTTTGAAACGTCGACCACTGAATAAAACTTAGTAGTGAGTGTAGAAATTGATTTTTTTTCAATAAATTTTTTCAAATTGTCGGCATCAGGGCCGTGGATCAAAGATGTTATCACCAATAAAATAAAAGATTTCTAATCGCCAAGTGATTTGGCCGCTTTTATTACAAAAAATCACTAAAATATACAAAGAGATAACTACAAGGGTGTAACCTAAAATATGGGCACTAAACAAAAAAAAACAATTACGATAAAGAAAACGTAAAGCTGATGTCACTGATTCTTATGTTCTAATTAATGACGTAATGAGTCGATTCTTGCAAGAACTTCGATTAGAAGAATCGAATGTGAACAAGCAATTCAGGTTCAATTCTTCTTAACTACCCCCATGCCCCCTCCCAGTTGAGTGCCCTGAAGTAGAAGTTTCCCCCCCCCCAGCTAGTTGGCGAGGAGAACCTACTACCCCTCTCCATCCACCCCCGCTCTCCGAGCGGTCCTCAACTTGCTGATGGGCACTTCAGCAAGATTGACATCTGACCTCTTTTTGGTCAAAAGTCAGCCTCTAGGTGCTTTTACTTTCTTATCGAGTCTTTGTTTCATCTGACTATTCCTAACTGAATTTAAGCTTGGGGGCCCCAAAAACTAACCAGCGGCTTTGTGTTATGCATCGAGCGTTTCTCAGTGCACCCAAGAAAAATTTTTGTCGCGATCGCGGTCGAAGTATTCTTCGCTGAACCTACCTGGAAAAGAGTGTATCTGATTAGTGTTATACTTACCTGAGCCGCCTGACGGCGACTAACGAGGGCGGTCTGTTATTCTGTTTAGTCGGCCTGGGATGTTTGTCCCTTTCTCGGAATCTGGGGTCATCTATATTTAACGCATGGTGTAGATCGCGGAACGCTGGATTTGAGTGCGATCTGATTCTATCGAACGTGCTTTCTGCATGTTCTCTCTTATACACGTTCACATATTGCGTGTCCAGGTCTAGGTCTCTTTATATAAATCTATTGGGTATATAATAAGGTGCGTTTACAACGGTCCTTACGCTCGCATTCATGAACGATTGGATCTTCTTTCTGTATGTCTGTGCGCACTGGCCCCAGGCAGTGCATGCATACAGTATTATTGGCATTAGAATCGTTCTGATCATTAGTAACTTGACTTTCAATGCCATGTTACTGCTTCTTCCTATGATCGGCGCCAGATGACTTCTGGCCTGTCTGGCGATTCCTATTCTCTGCTGTACGTGGGCCTGGAATGTTGGTTTCTTGTCTAGGATGATCCCCAGATATGTGGCTTTGCTTCTTAACTATGAATATGGTTTCTAGTATATTGTAAAATATAGGCATCGGTTTGTCCTTAATTTATTCACTTCACCCCAAAATGCTCTTTCAATTCTTATGTTTATTGCTTCCGTAACTTAGTCTCGGCGATTCTCCCATCCAAGTCCTCTGCATATAATCACCAGGTGAAAAGGTGTAGTAATACAAATCTCTTAGGAGTCGCAATACTTCAGGAAAAACAGGCTGAAACTTCCCTCTAGATACACACGAGTGTAGGAAACTCGTAAATATGGAACGTGGTCCATGAGAAGTGAAACGTCTAAAATCATAAACAATTCAAGGTATTTTCAAATTTAATGTTTCTAAAAGAAAATGTCAAACCGCTCACCTCCTTCTATCGAAATCCCTAAGCACAACAGGAGACGTTTCCAAATCAATTTATTATCTCATTCCGAACTTCAGCTTCATGATTTTCTCCAGGAATCGCGCAGAAAAGAAATTAGGTAATGAAGAAGTGACTGCTTTTATAGGGTGTTTTTGATAAATGAAATATATTCAATTGAAGTTAATTCGATGCAACGAAATATAAAAAAAAATCGTAACAATTTCAAAGAGGAGATTTCTCATTCCTGACGAATTGGCAAGTAAAGACGGCTTCCAAGTAGTCGGTCGGTAGCCAGGCGGTTTGACGTGAGTGCTTTGTTCACTCACTTGAATTGACTGCCGTGTTGGTCGGTGGTTCAAGTCATAGTCTGAACGATCGATTTTCACTTGCTATCGTCCAACCCGTGTTAGGAATCACACGTTAAAAGGTAAGCCCTCGTTAATCCTTAGCTCGCACAAGTTTCGATTTCTGAGGGTTGTCGTTCGTAGGGTGCGACAGCTGGTTAACGGAAAAACAGATTTTGAACAGATCTAAATCTTTCTCAACCAGTACCCTTCTCAACTCATTACTTTGATTTCAATTCGTCGATCATATGATTCGTTCGCTAATAATATTATTTTAAAGTTACGAGGTTCTTTAAAATGTCAGCCAGTTTTAATATATTTGAATAATAAGACTCATTATAACTTTGCGAGATACAATTTTGAACAATTTTGACATTGTTCATTCGGTAAGAATTCAGTATAATGAGGCTACTTGATTTCTGAAAATTAAATGAATTTGAGTTAAAGATAACTGAAAAAGTGGGTAGAGAAACTTGTAAATACTGCCGTTGATGTAAAAATGCCAAATTTGAATCAAAACCGATCTCAAAGTTAATATTGATCACTATTTCGTGAAAATAGATAGATAACATAATAGATATTTTCAAAAACTACACCTCACGATTTGATCTCTACAAAATTTATTTGAAAAATATATCACATGTAGTTTTTTGAAATTACAATGGATCTTCATCAAGTAACGGCCAAATCAATCAGAGAAAAAAAACATAATATATATACATATGTGGACTGTTTAAAAAAATAAGGTGTATGTTCAAATTTCGCGGGCGTTGCAGTAAAAGGCAAAAAATATAAATTTATCGTTTAATGAATAAAGCTATAAAGTAATATTCAATAAACAATGGGATACTCCATCTTTGGAATTATACAAAATGACTAAGCTGAATTCGTATATGAATTGTCTAAAAAGTTTCTGAAAAGTAATATTCAATTATTTATTACTTTAATTGCGTTAGCAGCAGCCGGTACTGGTCAACAGAAAAGGTCAAATCCTGCCTCACGACAACGCCCGTACGTTCGATTAGCGATGTTTTCCTTTTTTATGTTGGTACACTCGTTTCGAAAAAATGTTCACATTTTCAGCCGTTTAGAATGTTTAGTTTGTTGTGAGAGACATAAAAGTTAGAAGTGTTTTGCGTGTTCGGCGATTTTCTGATATAAAAACAAAAATGGTTCAAAGAATTCACATCAAATTTTTGTAAAAAATGGATTTGAGTGCTCAAAAACAAAATGTTGACAGTGGCATACGGTGATTGTACTCTGAGTCAGAAAAATATATACAAGTGCTAGAAGCTTTTCACAGAAGATCGAGAAGATGTGAATGACGACGCTCGCCCCGACGCCCCAGCAAATCAAAAACTAATGACTAATGGGAAAGTGAAGAAAATTGTTAGGGATAATCGTCGGATCACTATCAGAGGAGTTGCTGGGGTAGTCGGGATATCGGTTGGCTCATGCCACGCAATTTTTTTGGGAAAATTTGGACATGGAGCTTGTGGCAGCGACGATCGTTCCAAAATTGCTGAATTTTGACCAAAAAAACCGTCGCATGAGCATCGCTCGGGAATTTCCGATCGACGTCGACGGCGATCCAGATTTGCTCAAAAGGGTCATAACTGGTGACGAATCATGGGTATATGCTTATAACATTGAAACCAAAGTCGTCCCAATAGAAGAGCCCAGTAGAGATAAGTCCGAAAAAGCACGCCCAGTTCGATAAAATGTCAACGTTCTGCTCATTGTTTTCTTTGATTACCGTGGTCAATAAGGAGTATTACTTGAATTTGAGGGCTGCTTGCAAGCAGCAATACGAAGAAAACGTCCAGTATTGTTGAAAAACAATTATTGGCTTTTGTATCACGATAATGCACCTACTCACTCGTCATTTATTGTTCGTAATTTTTCGACCAAAAACAACACCGTCATTATGCCTCAGCCATCTTCATCACCTACTTTTTCCGGTTCCCAAAATTGAAAAGACCTATGCAAGGACGGCGTTCTGCGATGATTGAGATGATACACACCGAATCGCTGATGGGAGTGCTCAAGGACATACCTAAAAGTGCAAATCTGAGGTGGATTACTTTGGAGGAGACAAAATAGAAATTGATGTTTAAATGAATATTTTTTTATCACTTTATTTTTTGAACAGACAAACGAATAATCGAAATTACATTTATTAGGTGTTTGTTACGTAGCCATATTATATTCATATTTTCTGTTGGCCCTGGATTGTTTTGTATATGAGAGTTTTATGAATAAAGAATTAACAGTTTTCTACTGTTCTCTCGTTATTTTATAGACTTGTTGGAAAGATTGGACAGTAAATAAAAATTACATTTTTGTCTAATGTGGTCACAAAAATATTGACAATCCGCATAAGATTTTTATCATTATTTCATAAAGAAGTTGATATTTCAGTTTTTTTTTTGCAACAATTTATCACTTTGTTGCCTATTATAGAATATTCAAATTCGTGAGATTTTCCGGCCATCAACTGATTAATTCCATCAATGCCACCGCCGTGGTCTAACATTTTTGTCATGTGATTAAAAGATCGGTATGTTACAAAAATGTCTGCATTCTTTCGGTTCGGTCGACTGGTTAATGTCACTCAGATAGAGGAGGCGCCATACGCCATCAAGTTTGTTTCTTTCGGTAATAATCTTTTTTATTTTTTGTTGATGAGACTGAAAACAACGTTGTTCTAGCTGTTTTTTGTTCCAACTATAGAGTAGTAATTTACAAATGTTCAATGAACTGTAAACGATAAATTGGAGTGGTTATTTATTAATCTTTTCTTCAGAAACAAAACACAAGCACTACAGAAAAATCCTCAAGACGCTCTAAGAGCGATGCCTGTGCGAAAGTAGCGATTCACATTAGATTTGAATCGCTGGAGATTAAATCCATTTGGAAAAACGTTCTCAGGAAGTTTATTTCACATAAACGTAGTTCTCCAAATGAAAGAGTTTTTGAACGGTGAAGGTCGTTTTGAACATCAAAATATTTCTGATATGTACCGCTCTTGGTGGAATCAAATGCGCCAAGTCATTTGAATACTTCCCGTGAAAGTATCTGTAGAAGAGAGACAAATCTCCAATCTTTCTTTGATGTTCCGAACTATCGAGGTTGTAAGTGATGTTCGCGTCTCCAATCAGGCGGATGGCTCTTTTCTGGATCGAATCCAGCATCTTCAGGATATGTTTAGGGGCGGAGCTCCATACATGAGAACAATTCTTCAAAGAAGGTCTGATCTGAGCTTTATAAGGCATCAAAAGTTGCTGAGATGTGTACAGTTTTCTGGATCGGAACAGTGTTCCAGGCTTTTTAGAAACAGCATTTCCAGCGACATGATTGTGCCAAAATATATTGATGTCCATTTTAACTTTCAACAAACTTATCGAAGCAGAAAGTGGAATTGTCAGTCCTGACATTATTCTATCCGGTTTGGAGACATTTATCTTTTTGAAGAAAATCCGTGCCTGGTTTTTTGTGATGTTGAATTGAACCTGGTTACTTTCCCCCAATTCGAAATCACTTCTAGATCCTCTTCAAGATGAGCAACTTCCTGCTGCAGGTGAAGAGGCAATATGGATCCCTGGGGAACACCAGCGTTGATGAGCGTCGAGCGATATCCATTGACGGCAGGGAACGTTTTTTCAGAAAGCTGGAGAGCCATACACAGAAATGATCCCACAAGCAATAGCATCAAAGTTTGGCCAGCATACCCACAACACACGGTCAAAGTCCTTAGAAATATCAAGCGCAACAGCTCTTGATTGTCCATGTTCCTCTATTACAGGGGTCGGCAAGTAGTTTAAGGTGGGGTCAGGATACTATGGGAAAATTTTAATGAGGTCCAGAAAAAAAAACAACTGATAACAATGTATTATTTTGGTTTCAAATCAAATTCTAAATTATAGAACACAAGACCTGAAATTAATGTGAGAAACTACACCAACGGTCTTGAGCCAGTTCAGATCTTGAGAGGAACAGCAAATTCGAAGTGGATCTTCAATTGGGCGTCCGTTAATCTTGAACGATATTTATTTTTCAAAAAATTAATTTTTGAGAAAGATGTTTCACATACGTATGTCGAACCAAACATAGTGTCCAAATTTATAGCTAATTTCTTGTAATTTTCATATTTTTCCGAGAAAGGTTGGTCCAAAATTCTCATTAGGATACCGTTTCATACATTTCTGTTGTTTTTCCGTTAATCAGCTGTCGCCCCCATACGAACGACAACTCTCAGAAGTTGAGAAACTTGTGCGAGCTAAGGACTAACAAGGTTTTACCTTTTAACGTGTGATTCCTAACACGATCTTTGCAAAGACACATCTTGATAATCAATTTTCTCCATTTGAAGTGATGGCTTTGACAGATTGAAAAACTTGGCACCCACATCTGTCCATTCTGGCGCTTCATCGTTTCTAAAATCGGCCAGATTCTCAATAACTGAACAATGTCTTCTTAAGAGTTTTTTTATATTCAATAATTGTCGGAAAATGAATGAATTTTTGTTTTGCGATAACGTTTTCAAAGATATCCAGCTTGCGACAAAAAGCAGACACTCTTGTATCAGATCACATAATAATTTAAAATTTCCTTGTAACTCTGTGTTGAGCGCATTCATATATTTCAAAATATCGTTTAGGAAAGCCACAACCAGCAAATTGCGCTTGTTTGTTATGAACTGAAAGTGCTTTCTGCGTATGTAAGTTTTGCAAGAAGGAGGTTATTTGTTCTTCAATTAGCCAGGCTAGATGGGAAACTAATCAAACCATATCAGTTATAGGTACTTGTAAAACTGATTAGCTAGGAAACTCAAAATAAAAATAAGTACAAGTTAAATTCTGTGGCTTAAATTTTTTTTTATTTAATTAAGGTATTGTCTTGCCTTATCTACGTAATAATGTATACTTGGTATATACTTGGCGGTCCGAGGTTCGACCTTTCGCGGTCCGCCTGCTGCTGACCGTTGCTCTATTGCGTTATTTCAAATATGGGTGACATAAGATAGAAGGTCCCCTGTTGTTTCCGAAAGCCATATTGATGATCGCTTAAAATGTTAAAGCCTAAGGCTAAAAAACAATAAGAACAAAAAAGATAATCGAGAACAAGTGAAGAAAAATGTTTAGGTATCCAAAAATTATATTCATTAAACCAAGGTAGCTTACGCAAATTCATCACAATGGTCTCCTTAATTGAGGATGATAATTTTTATAATTTCTGTTGTAAGATATATAAATGTAAATAAAACAAAGTGTGTTTGAAAGACTTATTGATGCCATTATGTGTGGACTATAACATCGTTCAAATGTGCGCTGCGGCTTCACTAGGTTCATCGCATACGAAACGTCCAACTTTCTATGACTCTGACGCATAAATCAGACAGATATTGACCGATGGCGTGGGTTATGTTGGCTTTGGGGAACGCTGTGGTTTTTGGTTTACTCGCATACACCCTGTGACATGAGCTGTGTGGCACGTAGCATCGTTTTGTTGAAACCACATGTCGTTGGTGTCCAGATCATCCAATTCAGACCGAAAGAAATTGGAAATCATCGACCTATAGTACTCGTTCATGAAAGTGATGGCCTGGCAAACGTAGTTCTCAAACAAACAACAGAAGTCTCTGTTGGAAGACCCGAAAGATTTAAATTTGGCAAACTTTGCAAACCGAAATACGTGGTGAACTTTAAGGCGTCTAACTCAAATAATCAGAGGGGAAAAAATAACACCTATCATCTCTTGCTCCTTCGACCTGGAGGTGTAGGTCTCAGTTAAGAGCAGAAAACTATGACGATTTGCACAAGCTCTAGGTGATTTATGAAAGAAATAATGGATAAAAAAGTATTGATAAACACGATAAAACTCTCATGGAAATGCTATTTCCCTCAAAGTTGGTGTTATAATTAATGACGTAATACCGAGAAACAATTGGTTGATGGAAAGATTGGTCGAAAATAGATTGTTGATAAATGATTAGTGTTTTTTTTTGCTGGTATCTTTTTGGCAACACTGTTTTTGACAGATCTCGCGTGAATCGTGTCTGGTATCATTGTCAAACTTGTTCAGTTTGGTCTACGATTTAACCATGAATCGACTTACGAATGAATACGGAATGCTCGGTGAAGAAAGTGCATCGTGCACTTCTTCCAATTTATGGGCAGTTTCGTCGGCCTGCTGAGGGAGCTATTCGGAAGCTTGTGACTAAATTTCGAACCCAGTTTACATTATTTGACATGAAACCACCAACACACATACGTTGAGTGAGGACCGAAGAAAATATTGCGGCTGTATCCACCAGTGTTCGTGATGACCGTGAAATGTCGATTCACCGCCGTTCGCAGCAGTTGGGCCTCTGTTACTACACTACGTGGAAAATTTTGCGAAAGGATTTGGTTGTAAAACCTTATAAGATACAGCTGGTGCAAGAATTGAAGCCACCCGACCTCACACAACGTCTAACATTTGGTAAATGGGCGCTGGCAAAGTTGGAGGAAGATCCACATTTTTATCGAAAACTTGTGTTCAACGACGAGGCTCATTTCTGGTTGAATGGATACGTTAACAAGCAAAATTGCCGCATCTGGAGTGAAGACCAGCCACAAGCATATCAAGAGCTACCGATGCATCCCGAAAAAGTCACTGTTTGGTGTGGATTATGGGTCGGTGGCATCATCGAGTCGTACTTCTTCAAAAACTACAATGGCCGGAACGTTACTGTGGATGGCAAGCGCTACCGTGTGATGATTGACGACTTTTTGTTGCCCAAAATGGAAGAATTAGACATGCCTGACATGTGGTTTCAACAAGACGGTGGCACATGCCACGCGTCACTGTGAACAGGTTATCTCGCGTTTGGAGCCCTTCAATTGGCCGCCTAGATCGTGTGATTTAAAGCCTTTGGATTATTTCTTGTGGGGTCATGTTAAGGCTCAAGTCTACAGGGATAAACCAGCAATATTGAAGCATTCATACGTGAAATACCGGTTGATATGTTAGGGAGAGTGTGCCAGAAATGGACCTTGCGCATGAGCCATCTCAAGCGGAGCCGCGGACAACATTTACATAAAAGCATCTTCAAACATTAAATTATATTGATCATTATATCGATTCCAATAAAGATTTCATCAATTTTTTTTTAAATTTGTTGTTTTGGAAATCAAATCCTATGCCTCTTAAAAAATCACCCTTTACATTTGTTGAAAATGAATCCCTCAGTATTATTTTAAAAGTTTTTCAACAAGAGACTAAACGATTTCATGTAAGTTTCACACCAAGAATTTTTTTTTAAATTGTCAGTAACTATGACTAAATTATGAGAAATGACTAACTGTCATGAACAAAACTAGTACAATTATCATTCAACATTGGAAATGAATTCACATTAGTTTACAATGAATGGTCCGCTATAAGTGGTTTTGTTGAAAACCCTGGCATTCTTCATCAGTCAACTGATCGAATATTAACGTGTAGATTTTTATATTTTCGACGGAAGTAAATTACTTACTATATCGTAGATTACTATCTGATCACCTAGATCTGATTAATAATTCACGAAGGAGGCGTTTCGATACGCCATTAGGCTCATTCAGACGCCCATGATCGTATTTGTACATTTAGGGAAAGTGCATTACGCTAATAGACGTTTTTTCATCGTCAGGTATGCTTGTTTGTTATTGTTCGGCTTTCGTTATCCCGATTGTATAGGCGGGCAGCCATCTATCACATTCACCATGTTCTGGTAACGGTCCCATTTTATTTTGACGGGTGATTCATATCAAGTGTACCATGTTTTCACGAACAATTTAAAAAAACGTATGTAGATTTGCGAATAGTTGGATGTCTATGATAATCTTGATACAATTTGATGTGAATCGCTTACACAAAATACAAAACAATTGCATTCGTCTTTCTCATGGTGTGAGAAAATTCGACTAAACAGGGTCCTGCAACAGTGGCGCGGTGTTCCATATCTCAATTTAGGAAACAGATAGGAATCTAAATTTCCATAATATCACCTCATTGCACGAGCTAGACAAAATAAAAATATTGGCGGTCACACAGGGTGTTCAATTTTTTCTGGGCGGATCCCAACTGTGTTTTTTCAAATGACAACCTATATTTTTTATCGTTTTTTCGGTTTCTACATAGAAAATGAAAGACAGTTGTATATCTTCACTTCGAAAATATTGACGGTTTTCGAGATATCTAGCATGACAGGTTTTTTTTTCAATATTCGTCACTCAGTATATTTGAACTTATAAAGTTGTGCCAAGTCCAACTGTATTTTTTTTCAATTATTCTTCATTGGTAACTCTCTCAAACGATATATCTGAAACCTACCTGTGATATACAGGGTATGAAAAACCGCTTGCCACATATTGTAAACAAAAATTTGCAGAATCTTCCTCATTTTAAATGGAACACCCTGTATATTATTGATCCATAAGAAGCGTCAACAAAACCTCTAGAAATTTCATTGAGTATTCCCTATGGCTAGGTTCAATAGTTTTTCCTAAAAAAGCATTTTTTTCGAAAAATGGTCGTTCTTCTTTTTTCTACGCCGTACGAAAGATATCTTGTTTCAATTTTGAACATTATAGCGTGTCCAAACAAATATTTTTTTACGAAATAAATGTTTGTACCTATCACATTTTTCTAAATGGAAAATTATTTTTTTCATTGGATGCAGAATTTCTCCCATAAATCGTGCAATATCAAACCAAACAAGATTAAATGAAAAAACATTGTGAATATTACAAATTTTTTTTTCATGTTAGGGTGTATATACATGAATTATTCAGGGCTTAAGTTCTAGATATTCAAATTTGTCAACTGATAAACTACAAAACTAAAAAAGAAAGAGTTTAATGAAGTTTGATAGTGAAACTTTTATAAAATATGTTCGACATGACTGTCTTCCATTTTCTTGAATGCAGAGCTGAAGTCTATCTGCGCAAAAAAGCTGGTGTAATGCTGCCAAAAGCATTCGTTATTCTAAGTCGCATATTTTCGGAAGAAGCTGGTGGCTCGGTGGCTCGACGTAAACCATATTTTTTATATATCCTCATAATAAAAAATCCAGTTTCGTTAAATATGGTGATCTAGCGGTCCACCGTACAGGCCCATTCCGTCCTATATATTTATTGGGAAATACTTCATTTAGATGATATTTCACTCATGCCGAATAGTGAGAACGTGCACATACATTGTTCATTCATATGTACCTGAAAAAAGTATGGACCAATTACATATTCTCTAATGATGCCTCCCTAGATAGTCCACCTGTCTCAATAAGTGGTGATTTTCTGTCTAATAATAATGGTAATTATGTCGATTCACAAATCCATTTTTATGGAATGTCGATTCATCCGACCATAAAATGTTATTGAAAAAATATTCGTTTCGACAAATTTTTTCCATGACCCAATTGCAAAATCTCACTCTTTTCTCAAAATCGGTATACAGTAGTATGAGATGGATGAAAGCGATGTTTCTTCAAAACTCGTTGCACTGATCCTCTCACTTATATCCACTATTTCACCAATTTGTCGTTGACTCTTACTAGGATCTTCTTCAACAGCAAGAAGAACTTGCAATTCATTATCTTCATTAGTAGCTGGCTTGATGCGCTCATGTTTAGAATAATTGATACATCCAGTTTCAACAAATCGTTTAATTTTATTTTATTCGCTGAAGTTTGTTTTAACCCGAAAAAATATGGCACATACTTCGAGATTATTGAAATTATTGTAATTATACAAGAACGTACATTTTGCGGTGTAATTTAAAACTTGTTTATCTAGCAACAGGTAATTTTAGGCATGGGGCGATATTTTAAGGAAAGGCTTCGACATGCATCAAATGAAGAAATTGCACGGTGTTCTATTCAGAGAATAAATGTGTTATAAACATAATATATATCTCGATAACAGCCGTCACATATGGATTTCACAGTAAAAAAATCATTGATATTATGGCGATACAATAGAGAGTTGTCATTTTTATAGAAAAATAAATAAAAAATAAGAAAAACTATAGGACACGCTATAATGTACAAAACTGAAACAAGATATCTTTCGTACATTCTTATCAGTCGTCAAATGGATTTCGCTTTGAAAACAGTCTTCCATCGAGTTTATGACGTAGAAATAGGAAGAACGACCATTTTTCGAAAAAAATGCTTTTTTAGGAAAAACTATTGAACCTATCCATAAGGAATACTCAATGAAATTTCTAGAGGTTTTGTTGACGCTCCTTATGGATCAATAATATATAGGGTGTTCCATTTAAAATAAGGAAGATTCTGCAAATTTTTGTTTACAATATATGGCAAGGGGTTTTTCATACCCTGTATATCACAGGTAGATTTCAGATATATCGTTTGAGAGAGTTACCAATGAAAAATATTTGATAAAAAAAATACAATTGGACTTGGCACAACTTTATAGTTTCAAATATACTGAGTGACGAATATTGGAAAAAAAACCTGTCATGCTAGATATCTCGAAAACCGTCAATATTTTCGAAGTGAAGATATGCATAAAGTGTCTTTTATTTTCTACGTAGAAACCGAAAAAACGATAAAAAATATAGGTTGTCATTTGAAAAAACATAGTTGGGATCCGCCCAGAAAAAATTGAACACCTTGTGTGACCGCCAATATTTTTATTTTGTCGACCTCGAGTAATAAGGTAATATTATAGAAATTTAGATTTCTATCTGTTTCCTAAATATAGATATGGAACACCGCGCCACTGTTGCAGGACCCTGTATATCCCTTAAGTTCGAGGAGTCAGGTTGGTTACCGATTGCAAAAAACCGGGCAGCTCCACCTACTCGTCAATACACATAAATTCCTCATTTACAAAAAGCCAAATTATATTTATGAAAGATATAAAACTTTTAAGTCTCAGAATGATTCGAGGACACGAAACTGTCACACTTTTATTATACAAAAACACTCGACAGTCTGCTTTTCTCGTAGTTTTATTTACAACTCTATCAAACAATATAATGCTATACCCAGTGAATTTAGACACTACTTTATATATAATTTCAAGAAAAAGTTGAAAACATAATGAAGTCTTCTGGATAGATGATATATTCATGTTATGGCTTGCTCATATGGTTTTCCCTTCGTCTCACTTTTGTGTGTTTTGCTATATGAGTATATTTTATCTTATATAAGCTAAATATATTTTTCATATTTACTTTGAAATTTATAGCCTTTGTTTTTTTTTTTCTCTCTTTTACGAAGATTCATGAAGTGCCCGCTTATTAATGGGTACTAGGTAATTATTTTTATATTTCTATATAATACGTGCTATCGCCTTGGTTATTGATTTTTGTATCTACTTCTTCTTCATAAACAATGTATGTTAATGAATAAATCCCATTTATTATTATTATATAAATATTATTACTTATTGTGGACTATGAAAGTAGTAGAAGAAATTAGACAAAAGTTATTTTCTTTACTTTACTCTTTAGACAACATATTACGAAAAAAAGTACACTTAATAATGAGACAAAGCTTCTCGATGCTTTTTGCATTGAATGTTTATACCTTACTAACAGTTTATGGTAACTGTGTCAAAGCTATTTTCCGGGACTTTTGACCGTGTTCTGCAGGTTTTTATGCCCGAAGTTTCGAGTACCTACTACTGCGGTAAACATTAAAGGCGATGAGGTACGAATGAAGTGCTCGACTTGTTGAGAACAGCTTGATTTCATCAATGTTCATTGCCTCTTCCTTTCTATTGAAATTATCCCTGTGTTTCTGAATTTCTATTGCCTTTCTATATATATGATTGGATAGTTACTTTTAAATAATGTGAATGCCTTCTTTTGTGAGAGCATGTTCGGCTACAGCAGATTTTTCGGTTTGTCCGAGTCGACAATTTCTCTTGTATTCAGAGAGACGGGTACCTATACTACTTTTCGTGGTTCCAATTGATAGGGGAGCCCAAGCGGGGATTTCTGAATTTACTAAAGCGCGGCAGATTAATATACAGGGGGATACCTTGTACCTCCACCAAATATGAGCCCCATATATAAGGCCGCCTGTAAGGGATAAAGGATCACATTAGTAAAAAAAAATTGATCATCAGAAAATTTCGAGCGCGTCAGATTAAGGTAGGGTGAGTTAATTACCTGCTAAAAAGTGTATATCCCAGTAATCTGACAATTTGAGAGTGACGTAAAGAAAGGGGAGGGCAGCAAATTTGTAAAAAAAATAACGTCATTTCGACATTCTCGAGCGTAGCTAATTTTTTTTTTGTTTTGAAGTAAATAATTCAAGGATAACGAAAAATATATAATCTGACGATTTCCGCAAGCCGAAATAACAAAAATTCGTCGATAAAGTTTAATGCGTGCAGCTGTGTGATACTTTCCTCTCCGAGTTTCTATTCCTCTATTCTCTATTCACTTTTTCTCTATATATTACTCTCTCACTCCGTTCCCACTCTGAATTCTGTTGCCATGACGCCATCACAGCTGATCACAGAGACTCGTTCGTAATGAAGATGATGATTAATTAATCAATTAAATAACGTTAGTTACAAATAAAATTGGTAAAAAACATAGAAAGTTTCATTTCTCTTTTCTTCATTAATTATTCAATTGATTATACAAAATTGTTTTTTTTGAGCATTTTTTAAAAATGATTTTTTTATAAATACAAGTATTCTACTTGAAAAACATACACTTATTCATTTGCATGCTTTTTCCTGAGCTTTTCAATTATTTAAGTTCAATGAATGGAAAAAAATTAAAAAAAAAATTGGTTTTGTCAGATTAAGCAAATCCCTCTAGATAATCGTCATAATATGAGACAACCCGTCTAAAACATAAAGATGAACCATATATATCTTAATCTGACGCGCTTGAGTATTTCAAAATGGCGAATTTTTTTGCACATTATAATAATGGCCGCGAGTTTGCGTCAGATCGAAATCGTCGGATTATTGAATGAGAGTTTTTTTTTTGTTTCACTTACCCCGTTAGGAAATCTGACGCGCTCGATTGAATTTTTTTCTTTTCACTTTTAACCCTTACGTACAACCACCCATATCATGCAAACGATCAGATTAACATACCAACATTATTAAAAATACGTAGGACATTGATGCTATCAATATCTGACGCGCTCGAGTATGTCCATGCAACAGTATTTTTCACATATTTAAAAATCTATAGCCGCTTCCCCCACCGATGAAAAGGTATATATTATATAACATTTTTTTCTTCTTATCATCTAAGCTTTGCAACCTAATATGTCTCAATGACGCTCGAGTAAATCCCCATTTTGCATCGTGGGCTCCCCTGTTAAATGTAGATCGACCCGCAGCCACAAGGAAATCTGTATTTCCCGGGTGTTGCTATGAATTTTCTGGGGTCCTTAGCTGACCATAAACTCTCTCTGATAGTTTTCGTTGGCTCAAATATTGGTTTCACATCGTGTTTCTCTGAGATTATCCCAATCCTCTCTATAACATTTTTAATATAGGGAAAAAAAGCTTTTTCCCTTGACTAGCCTTGCTTTGGCGTTCTCCCTCCTGGTTCGTATGGTTTGCTCGAATTCTCCTTCGCTGTACCTATTTCTAGGTGATTGAGGTCGTTAGGAAGACTGATGTTCACAGATACGTCGTGCTTTCTCATCCAACGTTTTGATTACCCCTCTCTTTTGTCGTGAATGGTGGTTAGAACTTTTGTTCAGGAACCTATCTGTGTGTGTTGGTTTCCAGTACGCTCTGTGGCCCAATGTACCAACTTCATGTCTGTTCACAAGAACATTCAAGTTTGTAAATTGGATTTTTGGGCCGAGAGTTAGGATATAATAGAAAATCGTTTAGTGCCATAATAGCCATTTTAGTAATTCAATCATTTCAAACCCTGATCATAGATCAGTGACTCCCGCCAGGCCCTTACCGATGTTACTTCTCACGCAGTAAACAGTACGGAGTAGGGATGAGAACGAAGCCCGTCTGCTGTCTCTCACTCCCTACACAGCCACTATTATTGTTTATCCATCGAGCGTAAATACAGTTTGGGATGCCACAGAAGCTGGGAATTATCCAACGGAATTTTTGAACTCACTAGATTTGCCAGGCATGCCATCGCATAATTTACCATTGGGTCGATCCGTAACTTGAATCCTCACGATTAGTCATTAACAAGTTTATAAAAAACGTTGTCAAAGCCAGCATTTCAAATAGCAAGTTCCGAGGTGAAAATATAGTAATATAACGAACCCCTATTATACCTTCAGATGTGCCAATTCATTTTAAACTTGCACAATTTCCAATTAGATTGGCAATGACTAATAAAAAGTCCCTAGGCCAAACAGTGTCCGTTTGTGGCTTGGATTTGGGCATACAATGTTTTCTACGCGGACAATTATACGTGGCATGCTCTCGAGTGGACAAACTATTCAGTTTGTGTTAGCTAAACATAGACTTAGGAAACATATTGTACACACTATAGCATTGAGGAATTAATATTATTTATAGGTGTTATTATTCCCTAAGAAATAATTCATGCGGCAAAACAACGTTTGCCGGGTTAGCTGGTAATAATATAAGCATTGCTGTTTTTGCGTTGGAAACAAATAACACGAGTATCATCAATTCAAGCGTTACGCATCGCGTAACATCGCCTTTGATAATGTCTACCGCATTACTAGACGAAACGTCAGGCATAAAAACCTGCAGGCCAGCACGGCCAAAAAACCCGAAAAACAGTTTATGGTAAGATTTTCACTATGTATATTTAACAAAAACCGCAATACGTGTTTCGCTCTACAATATGTTTCACCAGCAGGAATTTATTGAGTCATAGTAGACTAGCTCAATAAATTGATGGGAAAGGGCTACGTACGATTTCCGAGTAGGAAAAATTTACCAATATCGTATGAGATCTGCTAAATTTGTTTTTTAATAGGGAATCGTAGTCATCTCCTAGATCAGTCGTCGCCAATCTGTCGATCGCGAGCTACCAGTAGGTCGCGGAGGCAATTCTGGTAGCTCTCGCAACGATTTCAATTTAAAAAATACAAACTGCAAAAATCAGAGAAGCTTCCGAAAATTCCACAAAAAAATCTAATTGTCATAATATTAAACATAAACAGCGGCAACGTTGCGGTGAGCGATCTGCCGCCATCAAGCTAGAATCGGCTAGAACCGACCAGCCGGACCAGCGCGTTAGTGTTCGAGAACGATCTGGATTGCTTTGAACGGGATAAATACGCACGGCGCGGCGACATTGCGCTTAGTTTAAAACTGAACGCGTAACCAACGTCCAGCGGTTGGGTTAGTAGAGAACAACAGAAATAATATTATGGCAAGCAGTTGTAAAAAGGTAAAGACATATCACTTTCATTCGGAATGGGAAGAACAATACTTTTTTACAGAAGTTAAAGATAAAAATGTGTGTTTGTTATGTGATACTTCGGTCTCCGTTGCTAAAAAAGGAAATATTGAGAGACATCATAAAACTGTACATTCTAATTTTGAAAAATCATTCCCACTACATTCTGCCGCCAGAAAGGAGAAACTGAAACAGTTTAAAAAGCAGTTAATTGGACAACAATCAATATTTTTAAGAACAGTCGACAAAAATAAGGCTGCAATTGAAACATCGTACCGTGTGTCCCAGATAATTGCACAAAAAAAGAAACCTTATGAAGACGGAGAAATGATAAAACAGGCGTTTTTAGGAGCTACTGATTCGTTATTTACCAACTTTAGAAATAAAGACGAGATAGTTTTAGCTATAAAACCTATGCAACTTTCTACTAATACAGTGATGAGACGTGTAGAAGTAATGAGCAATGATATTTTTTTCCAGTTAAGAACTGACTTAGATAACTGTGTTTATTTTTCACTTCAACTGGATGAATCAACAGATGTCGTTGACATTGCCCAGATGGCCGTGTTCGTCAGGATGGTTTTTAGTGATTTTACGATTAAAGAAGACCTATTGAAGTTCATTCCACTGAAAGGACACACTACGGGACATGAGTTGTTTTCTCATTTAAAAAATATTATTTCTTCTGAGAAAACTCCAATATCGAAAATGGTAGGCTTGACAACTGATGGCGCTCCAGCTATGGTGGGTTGTGATGAGGGTCTGGTGTCGTAAAGATGAAACTTTTCCGCAATTTCTCTGTTACCACTGCATTATCCATCAGCAAGCATTATGTGGAAATTTCCTGAAACTAAACAACGTTATGAAACTGGTGGTAAAAATTGTGAA
This sequence comes from Leptinotarsa decemlineata, assembly GCF_025532065.1. Taxonomy (NCBI): domain Eukaryota; kingdom Metazoa; phylum Arthropoda; class Insecta; order Coleoptera; family Chrysomelidae; genus Leptinotarsa; species Leptinotarsa decemlineata. The sequence continues at coordinate 12,541,758 of NW_027412694.1, read as the reverse complement.
CAAGATTAGAGCTCAAGCGTTATAAAGAAGATTATTCAGAACCTTGGCCGATGAAGTTGACTGTCCATACGGGGACCTACTCCTTCACTCTGAAGTCCGATGGTTAAGTAGAGGACGGGTGCTGAAACGTTTTAATGATGTCCTATCTGGCATAGTTCAATTTTTCAAACAACGCAATGAACCGACTCCGGAACTAGAATATTCAATCTGGCTTAGAGATTTTGGTTTTATCGTGGACATTACAGAGAAATTAAACGAACTTAATTTGCAGTTATTTAGTTATTAGTTTATTATTGGTACCTATGTATTATGTATTACCAGTTAAATAGTAAAATAAATACATATAATGATAAATTAACTGTGGATTATTTCATTTACGTTGCGTTACGTGGCTTCCGTGTGGGTAGCTCGCTGTTTATTCCAAAATTAACAAAGTAGCTCAACACATTGAAGAGGTTGGCGACCACTGTCCTAGATAATTACGATGTAATAATCATTACCTAATTTATCGACCTGTTTTTTCACTAATACCCAATAAACTAAGGATTATGTGCCATATGTAGTAATTATACAGGGTGAACATCTAGGAACTGCATCGATCGATTGTGAGAAAACTATAATTTGAAATAATCTGAAAATTTTACAATATACTAAAGTCGATGGGGGCAATTCGGCTGAAATATTTTCATAATGGCGGCACTTTCGGTGATACCGAAATTAGCTGTCAACTATTTTGAATGAAAGACCCTATATATTACATTACATTTTTGGATTCTACATCAGAATCTTAATACATAATGTCCTATATCTGCACATTACCTCTTATAGATCCAAAATTTTTGAAGTTTGTATAATTTTCTTAACAGTATTTGGTGATGGTTTCTTTTTTTCCGGAAATCTGGTCGCAAGTCCTTGAAATAACTTCATCACAGTCTCCGTAAATAATAAATAAATTTTAATAATTTTTGTTTATGTAATTTAATCGTCCCGGCATTATTTATTATTGATAATTTGCAAATGACGAGTACTGACATTATCGTGTCAGTTGATTGTTTTCTAACGCCGCGCTGTCATTGACAACTGACAAAATTTAGAAACCGTGTAGTGAGTATTCTGTTGATAGAAAAATATCAAATTGCAAATATTTCAAAAACTACTAATTTTACAGTTTCTCTTACTTAGTCTTATTGCTTAATACGATTGAATCATATAAATGGAGGGTTTCCATTTGAAAAAAGTCACTTTAGACGGTTGTAAATTCCATTTATATTCTTTTTTTACTACACTGTATTAATAATTATTGAAATTTCATATAAAGTCTACTATATTTGGTTTTACTCTACAAGGAAATCGACCAAAACATCGTTTTTGACATAAAAACTTGAATATGTCAAAAACGGTTAGACTTAGATATAGGACATTATGCACAAAAAGTATTTAGATTCTGATGTAGAAACCAAAAATGTAATAATATATAGGGTGTTCCATTTGAAATAACGAAGTTGACATCTACTTCCGGTATAACTGGAAGTGCCGCCATATTGAAGATATTTTATCCGAGTTGTCTCTATTAACTTTAGTCAAATTTTCAGATTTTTCCTAATTATAGTTTTCCCACAATTAATCGATGCAGTTCCCGGAGATTCACCCTGTATAATATTGTTAGAGTGAGTAGATAGAGTATAATTCCTGCTTGAGGAAGCTATGGTCGTGATTTCCCAAATTATATATTATATTATATAGTCTTACAATGAAAAAATGGCCGTAAACCTAGACGAAACGCTACACATTTGCAACAGTTTCCCAATTGACACCCAACCCAAAACTGCATTTTAGAGGCTTCTTCAGGTTACCCTGTTCACTTTGACCTAAAACTGCTTCAACCCAAGCGCTAACATACTGCATTTTGCTTGTATATCCGCTTGGGTTGTGCAATGCTGAGCAATTCAGGATTTCAAGTCTCTACTTCTTCATAGCTCCGCTGAATATGGAAATAGTGGGGTCTTTCGTGCTGCTGTTATTTCCTAATACAATGGTTTCCCATTCTCAGTTCTTGAACTCATAATCCTGTTAACAAACCAGAAGAATCTGGTGTAGCTAGAGAAGCGACTTTAGTCATCTCTTCTGAATAAGAATATCGTATGTATCCACCTTGTACCGAATTCTTATTCAGTATAGATAGAATCCGCATCAGAAGAAGTAACAACTCACCGTGAGCAGGTCAGCCAAAGCTTGAGCTCAAACGATGATACATCCAAACAGAAGGCAAAAATGAAGCATTTTTTCCAAGCAACTGATACATTTCCTCCTACTTCATTTTTGAATACAATTTTGTAATAATATCACCGATGCTAGAATATTTTGCAGGAATGGTAATGCATTTTTTCCTTTCTTTTGCAGATGCTGCTCATCAGTGGACAACCTCCATCGGTTCTTCAGCAACTTTGTGCATTACCATTTCCATATTTTTCTGTAGAAGCTCTTTCCAATGTTCTGTATCCGACACTTTTAGCTTGCTGCGCTGGTAATGACCAAACGACGTCTATTCTAAAACAAGAATTATCGTACAGTGTAAGTATATTTTATGTAAATGTCAAGAATGAACAAAATACAGCAGTTATTTCATCAAAAATTTCTGATAAAGATACCATAATTAGACAATTCATTATATGACTTACTATACGTTCATTGAAAAACAGTAAGAGAATATTAATTTTTCAGAAACAGTACAATATAGAATATTTTCATTTTCTCTTCATATATATTAGATTGTTTCATAAGTTTTGTCCGTTTTTATGAGTCTATTTTAAATTATAATATCTCAGTGAATATTTATTCAATTTTATCAAAATAAGAGCCATTTGATGAAATCGACGAACGTCGTTTCTGCTTGGTCTTGATTGACGAAGGTTGTACCGGTGAGGAAGTTATCGAAGTGCTTGAAAAGATGGTAGTCAGTTGGCCAGAGGTCTGGGGAGTATGGTGGGTGAGGCAGAACTTCGACGCTCAATTCGTTTAATTTTCTGACTGTGATTTGTGAAAGGAAAGGACGGGCATTGTCGTGGAGCAGGAACGGACATTTCCTGTTGGCCAGTGTTGGCTGCTGCTGACGCATTTTCTGTACAATTCGTCGATTTTCTCACAGTGGAACTCTGCTGTGATGGTTTGGCCCGATTGCAGAAAGTTATAGTGATTTACACCAGCCGCTGATCACCTTAGAGTAACCATGAACTGTTCGTGGTTAGTTTTCGCCTTTTTGCCTGGATGACTTATCGGTGTCCAACTAATGTCCTGGACGTCTTCTCTTGTCGTACGTAGAGAATCAACTTTTTATAACACATTGGTTGCCGAAAACAAAGAAGAGCTGACCTCGGAACCCAATAATTTCTGATTTAAACCATCAAAAAGTGCATGGGACTGATGTCCAGTTTTTCCGTCATCCCACGCATCATTCAATCGGCCAGTCTCCACCGGGTTCCTCAAATCATCGACCTATATTACTGTGGGTCGACCACTTCGGGGCTCACCTTCGAGACTGAAATCTCTGGAATGAAATTTTGCAAATCAACATCATTGACACTATCAAAATTCGGAAAAAATTCTCTATCAATCAATATATACCACGACAGAGTAGAGTAAATATTTATTGAGTATAGAGCTACAAAAATTTTATTTTTTTTGAATGGTGTTATTGAAAAAAAAATCATAATGATGTACTAAAGAATAATTCGGAAGGTCCTAGGTAGCAGTCATCACACTACTCTCCTCATCAATCTACGGTATTGATCAGATGAAAAAAATAATAAAATCGTTGGGCGTAGCGTAACCTGAGTAGTACGCTCAACGATTTTATTTTTTTTTATCTGATCAATACTGTAGATTGTTGAGCAGAGTGGTGTGATGACTGCTACCTAGGACCTTACGAATTATTTTTCAATATTTAATGCATTATTTACATCATTATTATCTTTTTTTTTAATGAAACCGTTTAACATATTTTTTTTACTTATTTAATTTCACGGTTTCAGTGTATAATTTTGTTACTCAATTCTTACATAATTAATTAATTTTTATTTTCATCGAAACTAAATGTGTACACCAAATATTGGAACAATTTGTCAACAGGAAGGGGGTCAAACTTCAATTACTGAAGTTGACACAAACAAACAAACCAACAGGGCAAGCTAAATAAAATCGTTTGAGGTCATAAAACAAACAAAATTTTTGAAACAATTTGATACTAGCAGAATATTACCGTAATGATAATAATGATACGATATTACAATAAAGTTCCGCATAAAATTCATACAAAGGATAATTCTTTCAGAAAAACGTCTAAACATGTCACGTGATATATTTTTACGCTTCTTCTGCCATTTTCGAAAAATAAAAAAGGATATTTTGGTGACAGTGATGACGTCATCGAACTTTTTTCGATAACATTTATTTCATCAGTTCGGACTCCCATTGTCTAATATAATATACATACATGATTTGAAATCCCTGTAAAAAAAATAAAAAAGATAAACGAAAAATAACAATTTTATTAAACAGAAAGCTGAAATTACAAAGAAATAATATACAAACAACAACCAAAAAAAAATCTGAACCAGAAATCCAACCACCATCAATCGACTAAGAGAGGAATCATCAAGACTCTATTAGACCGTGCTTTCGGGCTCTGTAATACAAAGGAAGGTCTCGAAAAGGAAATAGGCATCATCAAAAATGACCTTCAAGGGAATGGTTACTCCAGAGTCATGGTAGAACAGGCTTCAGCTAGAAGACAGCAAGAGCCTCACAAGGAAGAGAAGACGTCACAACCAGTACTTGTACTTTCCTACATCAGAGGATCATCGGAAAGGATAAGAAGGATTGGGTCCAAGTAAAATATCAGGATCTGCTTCAGATCTGGGAGCACTATCCGCAGCAACCTCACAAAAACCAGACCACCAAACGCGGACTGCAATTCCAAGAACTGCATTTACCGGATACCCTGTGAGTGCGGAGAATCATACATCGGTGAAACTAAGAGGCCGTTGAAAGTTCGCATTGCTGAGCACAAGAAACACAAACAGCGAGGAGAAACCTGCAAATCCGGAATAGCAAAGCATGTTTTGACTCATCACCGTAACATCAAGTGGTCTCATGCTGAAATCATCCACAAAGAGGAAACTGGTTTAGGAGAAAATTCAAAAAAGCCGCGTATATGTTGTCCAAGAACGCATTTAGTCGAGCTAGCGTAGAGATACGTAACATATGGAACCCTCTAATCAAGCGAAAAACGACCAACTCCCGCCAAACGGTCATCTCCCGCTAAAAACCAATGAAACGGAGAGAGGGAAGAGGGGATAGGTGAAAGCACTCGAAAAACCTATGAATAGTCAGATCTCGGAGGAATAAGTCTAGTTATCACCCGAAGACGATTGTGGATACTAACAATCGAAACGTCGTGACGTAACTTGGTTTGGAATCTTTTAATTTTTATTTTTCATTTTTTTTAAATAATATTTCTTTATTTTTTTATTTTCAATTTTTATTTTTTTTTGGTTGTTGCTTGTATGTTATTTCTTTTTAAATTAAATTTTTTGTTTAATAAAATTGTTATTTTTGGTTGATCTTCTTTAATTTTTTTCAGGGATTTCAAAAAAATTTATATTATATTAGATAATGGAAGTCAGAAGTGATGAAATAGACCACGACCATTTTCGAACAAATGACTAAAATGACCTTGAATCAGGGACTTACATGATCATTTTTGGCATACTATTAATTGAACACGTTTCTTTTTTAAATCATTTCGAGAGTCACGTCATTCGTTTCTTTCGTTTCTTGTCTAATGTGTTCCCTTATCCGGTAAATTGTCAAACGTCTTGTCTGTCCTAACAGAAGAGGTTGTGAATATTATAGGTTCGGACATCAATTGTTATGAACCCCTCTCTTTCGACATTTTTCGAAAGAAAGAAAATTATCCGATTATGAATTTTGTGCATAAACTAACCCTGCGTAATTTTGAAAATTCCATTGGGTCTTGTTGACTCGTCGATTTTAAAATATACGCATATACTCCTATTACTTTTATAAATATTTAAAATCTATTACAGATTTTAGAGGAATTTCGCACTTCGGAGTCCGGCCAACAGCACCGCCTGGTAAAGTTATTGTCAAAAAAATCGTTACTATAAACCTGTGGTATTGTTAAAAAAATCAAGTATTTGTGCAATTAATTTCTACTTATGTATTCCAGTAGTTTTATAGAGTTAATCGGAACTTTTTTAATCATAATCTTAATATCATTTGATTAAACGCACAAACACTATCAGAAAATCATTATATCAGAGTTTCCAAAAATGAAACAGAAGAGCTTAAGAATATACTTCGAAAAACAACTTTCTTACTTCTATGGTCTCTTCTAATCTTGAAGAGTTTTGCGTCAAAATGTGGAATTAACTTTCATCTGGTTGACATTTTTGGGAAATCTTGTACTTTTGTTTTTTACTGATACGATTAAAAATTTCATAATTTGTGAGTGATTATTATCGTAACACGCTACTGAAGTCCTAATCAGTTTTCCAAAACGCTTCATATGCAGCAGAAAAATTTGTATTTATATGGTGTTACATTCAAAATTTTTTTAGTCATAATCGGCTTTATTTTTTTGTGATTTAGTTCTAGTGACATTTTCGAAACATTTGATGGAGCTAATATATTTTATTTATTCTACTTTTTTAATCAATAAATATATTAATAGAAATTGTCTTTTATTTTTTATCCGGTCGTGATACGACTGATTAATATTTCACTATGAAAAAATATTGTGATGAAGTCCAGAGAATTAAAGAATTTCCAACAGAGAATAATCTTCATCGAAGAGAATAATGCATCATGGCTCAAGGTAAGTTGTCGAGTTTTCATGGTATTGGTCACGTAGTCTTCATTCTACTCTATTTTTCGCTGACGACTTGTGAATTCCACTTAGAACGAACAAGATTCTCATTTCAGATTCTTGATGTGATAATTTTTTATGGGAGGGTGATCCGCTTCGTTACCTAACGCGATACAGCGCCAGTCTGCCTGGCTTTCCTTCCTATCACGCATACGATAGCGGAAGGTAGGCTCCTCCTCTCTAGTCGGACAGATGCTCAGTGTTCAGATATAATACTGCTGACAGTAGTATAAAAATCTAACCAGCAAGCACGTTATAATTTTTTTATTGTGTGAAACTTTGCTGAAAAACCATGATACTAATTTTGTGTATGTACATTATAAGTAAGTATCATTATTCCTTTCTACAAAAGTAACAATTAGCTTATGATATAGCTATAAAACACTCTCGGACAAAAATAATGCATATTTTATTTCAAGATTTTTTCATATTAATTTCTCTTCCCTTAACTCGTTATTTATTATTATTGATAAATATTCAAAGTCCGAAGTATTTTATGTGAATTTCTATTCAGTATAGATCAAAGAATGCTTGAACATAGTCGCCCCAGCTGAATAAGTAAAATAATGGTATAGTATAGTCGAAGGAAACGATATTGTGCACACTTAAAGTTGGCGGCACTCTAAAACGCCAAAAAAAAAACAATACATGGAAATGAACCAGCTGCAAACTACTCCACGTGGACTGTAGAATTGGCGGTTCGTATTGGATAATTCTTACTAACCGAGTTTTAACCGAGTTGGCTGAAGAGTCATAAAATTTAATTTGAAGTCAGAAACAGATGTTATGGTGACGAATAGAAATCGAGGAATGTGGGGATGGTTATCGCCGTCGTGTCATCAAAGTTCAGTTCAGAAACTGATCACGATTTGAGTGTTGAAATTCGATATTGGAACAGTTATAATTACTTGAAATTTTTGTTATCTGTTTAAAATGTGGCTTCCTTGAACAATTACTAATAGTAATAACGAGTGTGATAACAACGCAGACTTTTTCCTGTGAAGTGATTCCAATAGCGAATAGAGAACAATGCAAAAAGGAGATACCAGTGAATAAGATTCAGATACATTTGAATATTGAAACACAGAGAGTATGTTTCAATGTATATAAGAACCTACATCTCAAGTTTGGTTTCAAGAAAAACAAACTGTTACAAGTAACATCAGATTTGACCGAAATTCATTTCCCAACTGTACGTAAAATATTCAATAACAAACCGCAAGACGCGATTGATACAGGATTACTAAAACTGTTAGATGTTCATCTAATGAAATAATTGAAAAAAAACAATAAACGACTGTAACAAAAGCAATGAGAGCTGCTGTGACAAAACTCTTCAGAATTGGATAAACAAACGTCAAGCAGTTATGGAAAGCAGAAGAATAGTGGAATGGCGTAACAAATACTTAGTATGACACTCATGACACGGTTACATAAGGGTGGACTGATGGTTCGAGAATGTGTATGCTTAACATGCCTGCAAACAAAATTTGTTAAGAAGGTAATAGAGGTAATTGAAGAATAAGTATCTAATATTACCGACCTATCAAAGGAATGCTGAACTAATAAACGAACTCATTTTTATTTTTTTGTTTAAATCATTATTGATAAACTGTGAAAGTTAAAGTATTGTTGTAATGCATGCCCTAAAGTGGCCGGCTGCCACTGGTAGCCATAAACTAATTGTGACGTAGCTTAGAGCGCGCGAATGTATTTCAGATTTGTTAGTTAAAGTATTGTTGTTATGCATGCCCTAAAGTGGCCGGCTGCCACTGGTAGCCATAAACTAATTGTGACGTAGCTTAGAGCGCGCGAATGTATAATTCGCTGCCGCTCTAGATGTAGCGAGAATAATGCTACCGACTTCGATGGAATTCCGGCGAATTTTCTACCGCATTCGATTACGATATATAAACGCTAGCCACGAGCATATCGACACAGTAAAGTGGAAGTTACAGTGCGGTGCGCGAAGCGATCTAGTAAGGCGATAGACATTCGAGTAATAGTTGAAAATACTTAGAATAATTAACTAAATATAGACTAGAATAACGGCAAAATTTCTTTTTGGACCAAACTTAGTATGACACTCATGACACGGTTACGAAAGGGTGGACTGATGGTTCGAGAATGTGTATACTTAACATGCCTGCAAACAAAATTTGTTAAGAAGGTAATAGAGGTAATTGAAGAATAAGTATCTAATATTACCGACCTATCAAAGGAATGCTGAACTCATAAACGAACTCATTTTTATTTTTTTGTTTAAATCATTATTGATAAACTGTGAAACGATCGATATTTCATACCAACGTTGATTTTACGTTTTTAATGACAACGGAAGTGGAATTAAACATATTGAGTAAAAAATATCTGGAATATCATAAAAAAATATTGGGACATTTGTAAATAAACACAATGTTGTCTATTGAAAAAATATCAAAGACCTGTAGTGACCCCAACAAAAATATCTCAAAAATAGTGACGAAATAACGTAACAGAGAGAAGAAACTGTAAGAATTATATGGGGTTGTTGGAAGGGTAACTCTGCAGGACCCTAGATTAACACAAGCACTTAGCGCTAAGAGCTCGGGGATTGTCGATATTCCGCCACCCCATGTTCTCGGCTAGTAGAAAGACATCATTTCTGATAACGACACTGGCAGTCGCAGTTGATTTTTATTAAAGAGGCTGAAATTTTATACAATGCGTTGTTATTGGGACATTTGAGAAGAAAAAGTTTGAAATGAAATATTTTCATAACACGTTGTAAGTAACCTCGGACTAGAAACAATTCATGAACCGTTTTATACTATTTGCGAGGCAATCTAAAGACGAAGAAAACCATTTTGTCAAAGTTAACTTGTAGATTGTAATACACCAATTATTTAAATTTCTATTGAATATTATCACAGATCTAGGTTTCCTCTGAGCAGTGTACAGCAGTACTCCCTAAATCATAGCCAAAATTCTGACAGCTATTTACATTCCATATCAATTGTTTATTTCGTTCAATTATTTCATTTTACGGTTAGGTAGACAGACTTATGTCAGTTATTCTTCTTCTTTTAATCGGTCATAGTCAGTAAAGTGAGAAGTGAGACACAGACAAGGATATTTATCTACGTTTGCGAGGCTGTCATACTTATAATCGGTGGGCTCCCTTTGTGGATATGTTTGAAGGGACTAATCAAACTGGTGCTAAAATTGCCTGGGTTCTGAACTATGTGTGAAGGATGAAATTCTGAAAAGGTCTTATCTGTGCCTGGCTTCACATGAAGAGAACGTAGTGGTGATTTAATTAGAATTTTTGGTATCTAATCACCAAGCAGGAAATATTCCAATTCTGAAGGTACAAAATAAATGTAAATTACGTATAGTCATTTTCCGTGTTAGTTAACTTTTACTATTATTTGAGTCGTCAGGGTCTTCACAACAGTTTTTATCGTTTTTTTATGCTAGAGTTCTACCAGGCAAATTCGAACAAATCAAGACAAATTCAAGCAAATTCAAAAAAACTTCAGGCGAATAAAAAAAATCAAGGCGAAATCAAGTTTGTGGTTATAATTTGGGGCAAATCAAAATCAAGCTTGCAGTTGAAGTTATTGTTAAGAGCGAAACTATAGTCGAATCCCAAAAGTGAAAAAGTGATCAGTTGACTAGTACTACATGGATCAATAAGTCCCGAGACTAACCCAGAGATGGCGCTCTTAGTAAACCAGTAACCACGTCTTTCTAGAGTACTAACCTTTGCTTGAAACGTGTCGAAATTTAAATCGATCGGACCAGAAACAGCTGAGTTATCGAGGTTAGAGTAAAGTCGTTTTGTAGTTTGTTTAAAAAATGGAAAAAACCGAGTTTCGTGTTCTGATAAAACATTGTTTTTTAATGGGTAAAAACACCGTGCAAGCGAAAGAATGGATTGAAAAATGTTACCCGGACTCTTGTCCATCAAAAGCAACGATTTGTCGGTGGTTTGCCGAGTTTAAACGTGGTCGTACCGACACAAATGACGCAGAACGCTCGGGTAGACCTGTGGAAGCTGTTACACCGGAAAATGTGAGTGAAGTAACAAAAATTGTAATGAAAGATCGTAAAGTGAAGCTCCGTGAGATTGCTGAGATGACACAGATATCATATGGAAGTGTATTTACTATCCTTCATGAAAAATTGAGCATGAAAAAGGTTTTTTCTAAGTGGGTGCCGCGATTGCTTTCGATGGAACAAAAACAGCAACGGGTCGATGATTCAGAAAGCTGTTTATCGCTATTTACTCGCAACAAAAAAGATTTCTTGCGTCGTTACGTGACCATGGACGAAACATGGATACATCACTACACTCCAGAGTCAAAGCGGCAGTCATCTGAGTGGCGCACAGCTGGCGAAAGCCGTCCGAAACGTCCGAAAACGCAGCAGTCAGCTGGCAAAGTGATGGCGTCAGTTTTTTGGGATGCGCATGGCGTGATTTTCATTGACTACCTCGAAAAAGGTAAATCGATCAACAGTGATTATTATATTGACTTACTGGTACGTTTGAAGGAAGAAATCGCAAAAAAACGACCGCACATGCAGAGAAAAAAATCCTTTTTCACCAAGACAATGCACCTTGCCACAGGTCGATGAAAACAATGGCAAAATTAAACGAATTGGGCTTTGATCTGCTTCCCCACCCCCCCCCCATACTCACCAGATTTAGCCCCCAGTGACTACTGGCTCTTTGCTGATCTTAAAAAAATACTCCAGGGAAAAAGATTTGGCTCAAATGAGGAGGTCATCGCTGAAACTGAAACTTATTTTGAAGCGAAAGATACATTTTTTTATAAACATGGTATTGAAAATTGGAAAAGCGTTGGAACCATTGTATCACCCTAAAAGGAGATTATGTTGATGAATAAAAAAAAAATTTGTAAAAAAAAATGTTGTTTTCATTGTTAGTCTCGGGACTTATTGATCCATGTGTTATATTGGCTGATGTAGATTACCGAAATTCTGGATCGCAAATCAGAGGAGTAAAAAAAAGAAAATCCTTGGTGAACCAGGTGAACCTAGTTCATTGTTTTTTTGGACTGTTTTATTGGGGTGACTCCCGTGTGAGTGCAAATGAGTCAATCTACAGTGACACGTATTGAAAAGGGAGTATACAATAACTTTATAATTTAATGTAGATGACTTTCAAATTAGACCAGTCAATTAGGAGACCATTGTTAATACTTTTAATTGAATTCCTATTAAAATTGAGAGGCAAGCCGCGCCCTTGTCTCCGCAAACTTAAGAGCTGGTCATTTCCATCTGGACAATACCAATAGTTTCTTGTTGGAAGAAGAAAAGAGTACGTCATGTTACAAGACATACTTTGAAAAAATATTTGCTATACGCCTGAGAACTGATAATTATTTTTTTAAACTGACTCAAAAGTAACAGTTTCCCTTGCTTTGTAATTTATGAAAAAGCGACGTCTTTTGCTGATGGCTTACTCTACAAGAAATATATGAAAGCGATCATGTTGATTTTTGTATTAGATTTGAAAACAATAATAGGCAGGAATAGACAGCGAGGTAAGTGGCCAAACTATGAAAATATGATACTTTCAATTAGAAAATTTAGGCTTTACAGTCCTCACTCCGAAGGTGTGGAATTTAGGCATGAATTTTTTATACTACGTAATGTAATTTTGAAAACTCACTAATTGGACTTATTCTGATTTTGACTTTGAAAGGTTTACAAAACCGCGACACCTGTTTCGCTATGCAATAGCGACAAGTGTTTCGTTGTGCAATAACTTTCTCAAGCAATATTGCTTGAGAAAGCTTCCGTGTAGCGAAACACGTGTACTTTCATTCAAATCATGAAGTTATTTGATTATTATAATTTTTCCAAGATTATGAGAGAGGTGTCAATTATATGATCGATTATTAAGTAATAAATGACCCATAACCAATAACGGTTGAACATAACTCATTACCTTCGGGGCCAATCACATGAATTAATTACTTTACAAGTAACACTGTATTGTGAAATTTCCACTAGAACTATCTTTCTCAAGCTTTTTTATACGTGTATGAAAACTCTTAATAAAGCTATTGTATAGCGAAACATGTATTGTTGTTTTGTGAACTGACGGAAACGTTGTTCATAATTTTTGACTTGTTGGATTTGTATCCGAAGAAAAAAGCTGAAAAACAATTGATACATATGAAAAATTGAGAAAAAAAATTCAATATATATACAACAGAGTCGCAAAATCGTGTAAGTTTGGTAAATTATTTCTAACATATATACAACTGGACTGATTTTCATGATTGTCAATTTGTTGGATTCGTCTCCGCCCGGAATAGCAGAATAACTGTTGAAACATTTGAAATATCTAGAAAAAGAAAACAAATTGACGAAATTCGGTTTGTTACGTTATGACAGTTGTGATGGTGCGCCAAAAAGTCAAATGATAATGATAGCAAACTCAGAATATCCATCATTGTCACTTGAAATACCGCGAGCTAGAATATTGAATCGAATTCGTAATAATAGTTATATAAAACAACTATAAATGAAAGGTTCCATGTCAGATACAATCTTTGATAAAGTTCAAAGAGCTTTCATTAATATCACACATATTACATACTAAATTAAAATTATGACACATTATATTTACTGGAGCTCTGAGATTCACATTTGTTCAACTACTCCGACAATGAAAAATGTTTTCTCGTTTCTTGAGTTGAAGCGTGGTACATAAAAAATTATTTTTTGTAGGAGCGGAGCACAGGAGATGTTATTATTTATTAAATTATATAGAAATGTGACCGTAATGAGGAATCTACGTGTATTCAGTGATAAATAAAATTGGTTCAAAAGGATAGAATAGTCAATTTCTTTTTGGGATAGATAGGTACCTGTAGTGCGAAAAGACAATAATTTCAAGAACATTCTTTGGACAGCTTCAATTTGCTGTATGTGAGAATTATAAATGGGATACCAGATCATCGCCCCATATTCTAGTTTGGACCTCACGAAATCATATAATAGGGTGACTTTAACCTTTATATCTCTGAATTTTCCAGTGTTTCTCATTATGAAGCCCAACATTCGACTACCGAATGAAACAGCTTGGTCTATATGAGAAAATGAATGCCAAGGTATTTCATTTCATTAACTCGACTTATGGTATTGTTATCAATTTCATAAGTAAATTGTATTAGACTTTCCTTTCTGGAAAAAGACAGTACATGACATTTAGCGATGTCAAGATTCAAACGATTATTAGAACACCAATCATATATCAGTTCTAATTCATATTGTAGGTATAAGCAGTCCTCATAATTTCCTATCACTTTGAATATTTCAAGGTCATCGACGTACAGCAGTTTTGAATTGTTTAATATTTTAGTTAAATCAAGAACAAAAGAGGTCTTTAATTTGAGCCTTGGCGCACTCCGTAACTGGAAGTATATAAAGCAGATTTAAAGCCTTCATACTCTTCATATACTATTTTCTATCAAGTACATAATTTGATATGAGTTTCACTAAACTTGCTGAAAAACCAAATTCTGATAGACGTTTGAGAATATTATAGAAATCTATTTGATTAAAAGTTTTTTGCATGTCTGTATAAATGACGTCAACCTGCAGTTTCCTATCCAAAGCTTCAGAGACACATTGTGAAAGACATGCAAGATTGGTTGTGCACGACTTGTTTCCTAAAATCCCATACTGATATGATATTTCGTATTGGACTGTAAATATTGGAAAATAATATTATTTCAATCAATTTGGAAAAATTTCTTGGTAATGAAATGGCTCTATAGTTTTTTATTGATGTAATATCTTTAAAAATTGAATATACTATTTTTTTCCAAAGGTCAGGGAACTAGCAAGTTTTCAAAGAAAAGTTGAATATATGGAGTAGGGGACTCAGCAAAGGGAAAAACAATAAACTGTGTACTACGTGGTAGGAAATCATAATGGAGAAAAGAGGATTGAAACTTTCTAGGTTTCTACCACTTTTATTTGTAACTAACGTTACGTCGTTATAGGATGAAACTGCAGTAACGTTAGTTACAAATAAATGTGGTAAAACATAAGGTTTCAATTCTCTTTTCTTCACTCGGTATATGGTCAGGACTGACCATAAGGAAGTTATGGTCAGTCCATAACTTCGTTAAGGAAGTTTTTCTAACCATTGTTTATTTTTTTACTTCACTTCTCAACGCGATAAATTGCTGCTGATAGAAAGATGTTTTGTTTTTTTAGATGAATGCAATTATATTGCGAAATAATGCGAATCAGTCCACAGCTGAAGGAAAATCACCAAAGAGAAACGCCATCTTCAGTGTTTCAAGACAACAATCTACTGATACTCAGTTATTGTGTCAATCTATTGTTTTTCTGACACAAAGTCTACTGCTAAGCAACACCTGGCAACCCTGGCCGTTTGATATGGCTCGACTTTGTGTGTCATAAACACAATTTAAAACAATAATATAACTTAGTAAATAACATAAAATTTATTATTTCTTAGGGGATTCGTCGGGTCATCTAGTTGGACATAAAATGAGTTTTTACACCTGTAACATTGTGAAAAAAGGAATAAATGGCAGTTCACGTTCCAAACGGTCGTGTAAAAAAGTGAACGCGATCTCCTCCTCATCAATACTCTACCTGCTGTCGTGACAACCTTACACAATCGATATTTCATCATGATAAAAGGGGTGAGTTGCATCCCTTTTCGCCCTCACTTTCCTCTGTTAATGATACCTTCCGTATATTAGATTAAAAACAAAATGTAAGATCCGAACTTGGATACAAAAATTAAATGAACCATCAATTTCTACGAAATTTTTACATACGCCGTCTAAAAAATGAGGTGAATTTTAATTTTTCTCAAAAAATATTTATTTATTCGTCAATTTTTATTTTGTCCTCTTCAAAGTAGTTCTCCTCGAAGCAGTTCTGATATGCACTTTTTGGTATGTCTTTTATCCTCTCAAGTCTCTTCAATGTCGGAAACAGTAAAAAGTTGCAGGGGTCGAAATCTGGCGAATACGGTGGTTGAGGTATAATTACGGTGTTTTTTTCTGTTAAAAAATTATGAACAAGCAATGAAGAAAGATCCGGTCCATTATCGTGATGCAAAAGTCAACACCGGACATTTTCTTGGTATTGCTTTTCGCAAGTGTCTCAAGATAATACTCCTTATTGACCGTACGACCTTGTGGCAAGAACTGAAAAGCTTGTACCACGTGTAAACATTTTTCTTACTTAGAGTACAATCACCGTTTGCCGCTGTAAACATTTCAAGTGTTGTTTTTGAGCACTTGATTCCAAAACGCTTGAACTTTTATGCATGCCTTTCACCAACAAACTAAACATGCCAACTAGCTGAAACTGTGAACATATGTTCGAGACGAGTCTACCAACATAAAAAAAATATCGCCAATCAATTGTATATAACCCGCGAAATTTGAAAATTTATTTGGTTTTTTGAACAGTTTTTATGTAATTACTAAATTATGAATACGCTGACTCATTACTTGATGATGAATAATGACACATTCATCAGTTGAATACCAGTTCAACTACCATGTAGTGAAATGCGTTTCAAATAAAATTTATAGTCTTAGAGTTGTGTCAATCTTATTATGGATATAATTACTAATTAGTCGTAGCAAAATCATACGAAAATAGATTCCAGAATTCCACATCCATGACCAGTTGTAGAAATATACGTATTAACCAACCTATACAGACAAGCGTAAACAACTATTCTAATCACCCTGTGGATCAGTCTGTGGATCATACTACAGTATGGTCCACAGACTCATTATCATACTAATGTCCCAAGAGAATGTCAATAAGCAATTTATTCTGATAAAACAAATTGCAATGAATAATTAATCTAGGGTTTGGTTAGGTCCAAAGCGAGTGGATCTATTCGACCCTCCACCGCAACTCGCAAGGGTTTATTGTGGCTCACACATATTCACACTCGACCAAATAAACCCAGCTTCTTAACGAAGCCAATTAGTTTGTATGGTGAGTGGTCTTTGCCGAAAAACCTGATTCGGTCCCCAGCGGGGCAGCCATACAGTGTGTGCTCTGCTGTTTCATCATTTTCCAAACAGAGGCGACACACACTATCTTCCTACAGACAATAGGTATGATGTAGTAGTATGATGATTCAAATGACGGTGACCTGTAAGAAGTCCTGTTAGACATCGTACTTCATCCTTACTGTAGTCCAACAACTGTTTTCATAAGGCAGTTCGTAGTTGACAGTTGGATATTTCCAGAATACTGTGACGTCCAGTATCAACCAACAGTCTGTTGCACTCTGCGTAACAACTCTAACCCGAATGCTAATTCACCACATCCTTGATAAAAAACGATTTAAATAAGCTATTAACCAATTATATACCCTCACATAAAATATAATACATCAGATAAAATAAAAAGTCTACTGAATAAACAAAATATTAACAAGACAAGGATAACAGATCAGGTGTCTACAAACTAACACGCGGATCATGCCCAAAAGTGTGTGTAGGAATGACTTGAAGAAATTTTAAAACTAGTATCTCCGAACATTAAAGAAGTTTGGAACTGAAGAAGACCAATTCCACCCACGTGTGCCACCTTTTGGAGAACGATCACGAATTCAACACTATGTACGACATCCTTCATGTAGAAATTAAGGGACAGAAGTTGAACCTGCTGGAGTCTCTGAAAATAAATAAGGGTAAATGTTCAGATTTTCTGTTGAACTACCAAAAGGAGGTTGACCACTCACCATTGTTAAACCTCTTTTCATAATATCAATAATTTTATTTATATTGTCCAAAAACTGAGATTGTCATTGCTCTACAAATTCTACCTGTTGTATATAAGAATTATAGCCTAGTGTGTGATATTAATTTCTACTCAGGAAGCTTCGGTGATAGCGAAATAGTTATATTTCTAAATTATTTCCGCATAGATTTTTAAAGAACATAAAAATGTAAACCACAGAGAAGTATCTCTGGCTTACTGGCCGTCATAAGTAAAATTGAGAATGAGCAATACTTGGTAGCAGGGAATACCACAAATGTAAAAAGCCACCGATGGAATCCAGTAGTCATTTGTGCTTTCTGTCAGATGACTAACATCACCATTGCCTAATTGTCTGTGTCCAGGTATGAAAATAATCAATTATAATGAAAAATGTACATCAAATATGAGTATTCTTACGTTTTTGGGTTAGAGAATAATTGCTATACTCATTGGTTACTTCATTCATTAGCCCAAAAGCGTTACGTCTACGATTTATTACCCACCAGACACCGCTGGTATAGATCTCATTAGTGGCAGTATAGTCTAGATCAGGGGTCTCCAACCTACGGCCCGCGAAGAAATTTTTTCAGGCCCTCGAAAAATTAGCATACTGAAAAACAAAAGTCATTTTTATCTGATAATATATTTCCTTTTAAGCATTTTTACCTTTAAATAAAAACAGCACTCGTCTCTCACTTGCCACTTCTGTTCTAAATAGTGTAAATAGTTTGATAAATCTAAATACAGATCGTCCTTGTCAGATGAACACTTGAAATCAATCCTAATGATCGGAAGTACAAAGTTTGACCCTAAATCTGTTTTGAAGTCTGTCTGTTTTAAAATCTGTTTTTCAGTTAATCAGCTGTTATCCCCATAGGAACGACAACTCTCAGAAGTTGGAAAACTTGTGCGTGCTAAGGACTAACGAGGTCTTACCTTTTAACGTGTGATTCCTAACACGGGCTGAAATATAAAGTGTGAAACAAATGCAATCGTCTCATTGAAAAGTAATTTTTTTTTAAGCTTTGCACACTTCCTTGTTATAAACACATGTATTGTAAAGTTGTCTTTAAAATTTAATAAAGTACATTTTGTAGTACATTGAAAAGATTTTGTTTTTTATCATCCCGTGTTTTATTAGGCCTACTCGAAATAACCGTTCCTTTACAGAACAAATATCATTTCATAGAAAATATAATCTAATATATAAAAATGGATGTTTGTTGATTGGTTGGTTGGTAAGTGATAAACTTCTACATTGCTCAACCGATCGTGATGAAACTTGACACGTATAAGTAATTTTTCATAGAGAAGGTTTTTAGACTATCGATTTTTCTGTAACTCGCCACGAGATGGAGTTGATTCTGACTCTGTCAAAACATTGGAACAGCAGCGATATAGCAACATAGTACTAGTCTACTATATAAAAATGGATGTTTGTTGGTTGGTTGGTTGGTAAGTGATAAACTTCTACATCGCTCAACTTGACATGTATAAGTAATTTTTCATAGAGAAGGTTTTACGGCTATCAATTTTTCTGTAACTCGCCACTACATGGCGCTGTAGAACAATTTTTGAAAGCATTGTTCTATAACGCTGCCCACGCCTAAGTTCGTTGATTCTGATTCTGTCAAAACATTGGAACAGCAGCGATACAGCAACATAGTACTAATTAGTACTACAACTACCAAATTCTACGCGGGCGAAGCCGCGGGCAACAACTAGTTGTTATATAAGGAAACATAACTTGAAAAAACTAACGCAAGAATCTCTCAAAAACCACCACTGAGCTCTCAATTATAAAAAATTTCTAGGTGTACGGGGAGAGGCTCGACTTTCAGCCCTGAAATATTATTAGCCCGCATATTCCCCAAAATTTTACAATGTGGCCCTTGAGTAAAAAAAGTTGGATCCCCCTGGTCTAGATGCAACGCCAAAACTCCTAAAATTATTTCTGAGTACCTACGTAATGGTGATGAGGACCCCTTTGACAACGACGCCATCTATGGGATCGTCTGAAAACTCATACCAAGAATATAATATCAAAGACTGCCCCAGTAGCAGTATGTTGCAGACACACTTCGACATCAAGCTTCGAATGATGAATTGTCTCCTTTCTCTCTTTGTAGCTTTCACTTCCACCCCAAAAACGTTATGGTTTGCTCACCAATTTCACCATTTTTTATTGAAATATATAGAGGAGAATGGGATCATTTGAAATTTTCATACAAGGTTTTATACCTAGAGGGCTTATTTATCTTCAATTTAAAATTTGATGGTCTGTGGGCTCAACAATTTTTTCATTTCTGAAGTATTAGTGGTCGACACTTTCCAAACATATTGAAGTGAATCAGTCTTCAAATTTAAATCGCTATCTGACTGCATTTTTACACTCAATTAGAAAAGATTCGATTCATTCCAAATCAAACCATTCAGACTCAAAATGGCACACGTCGCTGAAGAATCCAACAGGAAATTAAAATTCGAACTGTAGTTTGATTTATTTCTGGTCTGTTAGATTTACTGGTTCAGAATGGCGGATAGACAAGCTGCGATTGAACTCTCCTCGTGGTGGCGGCACAAAGAAAGGGAGTGATTAATGTGACTATTTTGAGTGTATCCTTTAAATTTTCATTCTGAGTGGATCGATCCATAGACGTAACAAGGGATTGGCGATTCTAACATATAGGTTTCTTTATACAACAACAGTTTCATTTTCCAATGAATATACACATGAATAAAGAAGTCAATCCCGAACACTTGTTTGTTTTTCTCTTTTCCTAATAAGGCGTAGTCGTTAGTTAGAATTTATTCTGGCCATTTATGGGTTTTTCACTCCCCTGAAATCTGAGACCCGATTGCTAGTTTCATTGCAATCACTGCTTTTTTAGTTAGTACTAACTTTCACAAGGAAGCCGGCTGTTATGACCTCGGTATTTTAGGATGTGCGACGTGTCATATTCATTGACGATGTTGAGAAGGAAAATAATCATGTAGCGTTATTGGAGCGTTTGAAAGCCAAAGTTGCGGAAAAAGTTGCTTCTTCAAAACAATACAGTGTCACGAATCAATGAAAACGATGGCAAACTTGCATGAAATGGGCTTCGAATTGCTCCCGCATATATCATATTCGCCAGATTTGCCTCCCAGTGACTATTGGCCGTTCGCAGACCTCAAAAAAATGGTCACCGGTAAGAAATTTCGCTCGAATCTGAAATCTGTTCTGTCTGTTTTTTCGTTAACCAGCTGTCTCACCCTTACGAACGACAACCCTCAGAAGTTGAAACTTGTGCGAGCTAAGGATTAACGCGGTCTCACCATTTAACGTGTGATTCCTAACACGAAGAGGTTCTTGCTGTAACTGAGGCCTACTTTGAATCAAAAGATAAATTGTTCTACAAAAGTGGTATTGAAATGTTAGAGCGGCGATGGAATGATAGTGTGGCTCTTGATAGAGATTAGGTCGATGAATAAAGTCAATTTAGAACAAAAAACGCCTCAGGCCAGGTATCATTTCCTGTTCTACAATTTGATGGTTACTCGCAGAACGAGTGAGTTGGGACTGATATTTGTATATTTGCGATTGATGAATGCTTGCGAATAATTTCAGTATGAACTCATGAACACAGGATTTGAGAAATCGTTCTCACAGAACTACTTATATACAGAACTGCGAATTATTCAAGAATAGGGCCCCTGATTCTCTGTGATTTATAAATGTGTTATAAAAGTGTTTTATACTTATAGCGATAATCTCGAAGTTAAGTAACTTTTTTGTGTATGACTCGTTTTCGAAAATGTTTAACAAAAATCACTAATTGAACAGAACTGGCCCATGCTTGTTGAACATTTATTTTAAAACTCATTTATACTCATTTATTGTGTGATTTTCACAGTAAAGGGTTGTACAAAAACCGCAACACGTGTAGGACATCAGCTGCGAATGCACATCTTCACCGGCAGCAGGAGGTTGCACATCTTAATGAGGATCTAGAAGTGATTTCGAATTGGGATGGAACTAACCAGGTTCAATTCAATGCCACAAAAACCCAGGCATTGGTTTTCTTCATGAAGATAAATGTCTCCGAACCGGATATAATAATTTCAGGTCAAACAATTCCGCTTTCTGCTTCGATAAGTTTGTTGGGGTTTAAAATGGACACCAATATGTCTTGGCACAATCATGTCGCTGGAATTACAAAGACTGCTTATCAAAAGCTTGGAACAATGTTCCGAACCAGAGAACTATACACACCTCAGCAACTTTTGATGCTTTATAAAGCTCAGTTTAGACCTTCTTTGGAGTATTGTTCTGATATATGGAGCTCTGCCCCCAAACAAACACTGAATTTGCTGGATTCCATCCAGAAAATAGTCATCCGCCAGATTGGAGACGCGAACATCACGTGCAACCTTGATAGCCTGGAACATCGAAGAAAGGTTGGAGATTTGTCTCTCTTCTATAGATACTTTAGCGGAAGGTATTCAAGTGACTTGGTACATTTGATTCCACCAAGAGCGGTACATATCAGAAATACGACTGTGGCTGCTCATTGTTTTGAGGTTCAACTCAGTTTACCTCGAACTTCACTGTTTGAGAACTCTTTCATGTGGAGAACTGCGTTTATGTGGAATAAACTTCCTGAGAACGTTTTTCCAAATGAATTCAATCCCCAGCGATTCAAATCCAATGAAAATCGCTCCTTTCGCACAGGCACCGCTCTGAGAGCGCCTTAAGGTTTTCTGTAGTGCTTGGGTTTTGTCCTAAACAAAAAGCGCTTGAGAAAGCTATTGTGTAGCAAAACACGTGTCGCGGTTTTTGTAAAACCCTTCATAGTGAAAATCATACAATAAACTATATTGATGAGTTTTGAAAGTCACTGATTATAAAAAAAAATGAGTTCTTCAATGAGTGTCTTCCGGAAAAAAAATGGGCGTTTTTGTATCGGTTACGCCATTGGATCGGTGTGATCCTGGCCACTGGCACTGATAATATACGGCCTAACGCCACTTGATTTTATGTCGCACATGCGTTACAAAAGTAAACAATTCTCTTAATTTTATTCGAAGGAAATAGCCCCTCAAGAAAATGTTTTTTTCACGTGTGAACTCTTCGTAAGGGAACTTACTTAGAGACTGACATCCGCAATTGAAAAGAAGCATTCGCATAAGTATACAGGCCGTTCGCCGTAGTCAAGTACTTTATTTTTTCATTTATGAGTACAGAATCTGTTCTCTCAGCCCCTGCACGCCAGAGTCATTCATTTTTCTAGATTTGATGAATTTTATTCAAATATGCGCTAAGAAATGATGGTTCATGATAAAAAAATATCATGTTTAAAAAGTGGGTTCGACATGAAACCTCTATTTAAATTGAATATCATTTATTTATTTGAAGGAAAATCGTTGATTTCACTGTTCAGTTATTTTTTATAAATCCTGAAAACAAGACGAACGCGATTAGGGGTTCCTAGATCAAGTGGGATCAAATTAGGTCAATAAGGGTGTAGAAAAGAAATTTTCAACAATTCTGAGAGGGGTTTCTGCTGTGAGGAAAGGAGGAGAATTTGCAACCATGTCGAAAACTCTCCAATCGAATTTCAATACTTTTTGACAGATAACAAGCCTAGCAATTGCGATATAAAAATATTGTAACAAATTAATGAACTAACTGTCTTAAACAAATGTATTTCCAATAATATTTAACTAATCACAAACTAATTCATTTACAACACTTAGCAACTGATGCTTAATTTATTTTCACTATTTGAATTTCTTGTTTAGCCGCTCGATTCACTTTCTGAACTGCCCTCTTGGGTCGGGAAGCCGGGCTTATATAACGTAACGCTTAGTGGGCCGGCATATCGGTCAGGGGCGGCTTCAGATTCGTTACAATATAATGACTTCATCTCCGACAAAACTCCCACTTCACTACCTGGAAAACTGCTAGAGATAATAATAATAATAATACCTAATAGCTTTGTTGTCCAACAGTTACCCATTTACAGGACAATATAAAATGTTATTCACAATTCTTAACCATATACGAAAAATAAAATGAACAAAAAAAGAAACACTAATTATAATTACCTACTTCAAGTACACGTTAGCAATTCTAATAATGTTATGAAGGTTAGTGAAGAATAAATCACCATGGGCACAAATGCTATTGAAATTTGTGCACATAACATATATTGGGGAATTGAGCATAATGTTAGTTCTTGCTCTGAGAGGTCTAAAAATGGATTGAGATTGTGAAACTGGCCGTGGTACATTGAAGTTAATTTGTTCAAGATATCGGATAGAGAAGGGATGCGTTGTTTTTTTAGAGAAAGTATGATGTAGTTCGGATTCGACAGAAAGCCGGTTGGTTGATGAGAAGAAATTCGTCGTATTTAGAGAGTTTCACAGAGAAACCACTAGGAATCAAAGGGTTGATTCGACAAAATGAAGGTATATTGTTATTCAAATGTAATTTACAAGAAAATATTTAAATATCATGATTTTATCTTTGAGATAAATACAGCTGGTATTCTTCAGAAGAATGGATCCATTGTCAAATAAAAACGTTTTTATACAACACATTTGTGAATTTTACTGGTTCGAACTTCCATTGTCTAATATGGTTCCAATATGATTCGAAATCTATGGAAGAACAAATAAAATAAGAATTAAAAGCTAAAATATCAATTATATATAACTAATGAAACGTGAAATGAAACTACAATTGAATTAATAAATTAAAAAAATCAAGATAAAAGATAAAAAGAAATAAATGAAAAGAATAAAAACTCAAAACAAGTAAAAAATTTAAAAATTAAAAAAATATATGTTTATAAAAAGAAATTAAAATTCAAAATCAAATAAGAAATTAAGGAAATTTCAAACCAAGTTACTTCATGAAGTTTCGATTGTTGTTGCCATGCCTTGTTGTTGCCATGTCTTCGTTGTGTTGCCATGCCAATTCTTTGCCCTGTCAAGGCAAGCGACTGAATATATCAAAGCATGCGATTGAATTGTCGATACAAATTGAAAGATATAGTCTCTTCGACTATTTTCTACTTGACTTTTTACTATTACTTTGGTAATATGTTTATTCGTCCGCAGACAAATAAAGATTTTGTTATTAGTTGTATTCTTCAGAACTACTCAGGATTTACACTAAGGAAATTATATACTACATGGGCTGAAAAGTCTCGGGCCTAAAACATAGATGGCGCTACTCTATTTACATTCACCACTTTTTCTGTTAGTACTAATCTGTTGAAGTTTCATGATATTCTACACATAAGTTTGTGAGATATTGTGCTAAGAGTGACACTACCTTTATTTTTTTAAACAATGGATCAAAAACAATTTCGTGTTTTGATTTTACACTGCTTCTTGATGGGAATAATACCCTTTAAGCGAAGCAATGGCTTGAAAAGTATTATAAGGACTCCGCTCCATCAGAAACAACAATTGAACGTCAGTTTGTTGACGTTAAACGTTGTCGTAGAGACACGGTTGATGCAAAACGCAGTGGACGTCCAAATGAGCCAGTAACACAAAAAAATATAAAAAAATCAACAAAATTGTTTTGAATAATCGAAAAGTGGAGTTGCATGAGTTACCTGATTTTGTGAAGATATCAAAAGAACATGTTGTTCAAAGAGGGTGCCTCGCGAGCTCACTGTTGACCAAAATAAAAAACGCCTTGATGATTCTGAGCAGTGTTTGGACATGTTTCAACATAACAAACCGGAATTTTTGTGTCGATATATGACAATGGATGTAACCATGGATCCATCACTTCACTCCGGTATCAAAACGATAGTCACCTGAGTGGAGAGCAACTGGTGAACCTCGTCCAAAGCGACCGAAAGTACAAACATCGGCTGGAAAGGTTATGATCTCGGTATTTTGGGATGTGCGTGGTGTAATATTCATCGGCCATCTTGAGAAGGGAAATACCATCAACAGTGAATATTGTTTTGCGTTAATGACGCGTTTGAAGGCCGAAATTGCAGAAAAACTACCCCATTTTAAGAGAAAGAAAGTAACGCTTCATCAAGACAATTCATAGTGTCACAAATCAATGAAAACGATAGCAAAATGCATGAAATGGGCTTCGAATTGGTTCCTCATCCACCGTATTCTCTAGGTTTGGCCTCCAGCGACTACTGATTGTTCGCAGAGTTCGAAAAAGAGGTTATTGCTAAAACTGAGGCCTTTCTACAAAAGTATGGTATTGAAATGTTAGAGCGGCGCAAGTTGAAATTGTTTATACGACAATGTTATAATCAACTATTATTTTTCTTAATAGGGGAGACCAAGCGGGGATTTTGGGATTTACTGAAGCGCGGCAGATTAATATACAGGGGGATACCTTGTACCCCAAGTACCTTCACCAAATATGAGCCCCATATATAAGGCCGCCCGTGAAGGATAAAGGATCAGATTAGTAAAAATAAATTGAACATCAGAAATTCTC
The DNA here is from genome assembly GCF_025532065.1 of Leptinotarsa decemlineata. Taxonomy (NCBI): domain Eukaryota; kingdom Metazoa; phylum Arthropoda; class Insecta; order Coleoptera; family Chrysomelidae; genus Leptinotarsa; species Leptinotarsa decemlineata. The sequence goes on along the minus strand of NW_027412694.1, from coordinate 12,515,539 downwards.
GAGCGCGTCAGATTAAGGTAGGGTGAGTTAATTACATGCTAAAACGTGTATATTCCAGTAATCTGACAATTTGAGAGTGACGTAAAGAAAGGGGAGGGCAACAAAGTTGTAAAAAAACGTGTTTTCGACATTCTCGAGCGTAGCAAATTTTTTTTTCTGAGAAAATAATTCAAAGATATCGAGAAATATATAATCTGACGATTTCCGCAAGCCGAAATAACAAAAATTCGTCGAGAAAGTTTAATGCGTGCAGCTGCGTGATGCCTATATTTCCCTCTCCGCGTTTCTATTCCTTTTTCACTTTTTCTCTATCTATTACTCTCTCACTCCGTCCCCACTCTGAATTCTGTTGCCATGCCGCCGTCACAGCTGATCACAGATACTCGTTCGTGATGAAAATGAAGATGGTGATTAATTATTCAATTAATTAATGGATGTAGCCGTTACTACGTGGTAGGAAATCATAATGAAGAGAAGAGAAATGAAACTTTCTATGTTTTTTACCACTTTTATTTGACACTAACGTTACTGCAGTTTCGTCCTATAAGGACATTTTCAAACTTATACATTAATGTTTAATGTATAAGTTTTTTCAAACTTATATATTGTATACGTAACTGCAGTAACGTTAGTTACAAATAAAAGTGGTAAAAAACATAGAAAGTTTCATTTCTCTTTTTTTCATTAATAAATCAATTGATTATAAAAAATTACATTTTTTTGAGCATTTTTTTAAAATTATTTTTTATAAATACAAGTATTCTACTTAAAAAACATACATACATACAAAAAAATTAAAACTTTTTTTTGTCAGATTAGGCGAATCCCTCTAGATAATCGTTAGATTATGAGACAGCACGTCTTAACCATAAAGATGAACCATATATATCTTAATCTGACGCGCTTGAGTATTTCAAATTGACAATTTTTTAACACCCCTTTAGAAAATCTGACGCGCTCGATTAATTTTTTTTTTCATTTTCAACCCTTACGTACAACCACCCACATCATGCAAACGATCAGATTAACATACTAACATTATTAAAAATACGTAGGACATTGATGGTATCAATATCTGACGCGCTCGAGTATGTCCAAGCAACAGTTTTTTTTTTACATATTTAATAATCTATAGCAGCTGCCCCCACCGATGAAAAGGTATATATTATATGACATTTTTTCTTCTTATCATCTAAGCTTTGCAACCTAATATGTCTCTATGACGCTCGAGTAAATCCCCATTTTGCATCGTGGGCTCCCCTGCAATATTGACAATTGTTTTTGTAATTTTATACATATAACTATAAACGAGTGAAAATTGTTTTTGAATTTAAATCATTGTAGTATGAAGACAACAGAATTATATTTCTTTCAGAAATTAACATAGTCTGTTTATAAACAATTCATGAACAAATGACGCTAAATTTATTTTTGTTCAGTTTGTCGAATGTTTATATTCAATACAAAAACGGAAGTATAATCATAAATTAAAATTATGTAACAATACGTGGAATATTCATTTTTTGTTACTGTAAAAAAATCATAATAAACAAAACATATTTTTTTCAAACTTTCATAACATAATCTTATTAAGTATACTGATGAAAAGAGCTCCACGAAGCGGAAAACATTTTTTGGAGAATTCTTCAAATATTTTTCGTCAAATAAAATATTGTTGATAAATAATTAACTATCTCTTTCAATAATTTACTTTGAGATATTTTCTGAAGAGAATCAATTTTTATAGTTTATAGAATATACCCTAATTTTTATAAATTTCCAAATTGATATTTAAAAGTTGAAAAAAATATTTTTTGTGACGTACTTTTCTCAGATGCCGCCTCCACATTTCCAAATTCACCCGCGGCCTATTTTCTACGTTAGATTAAAATTATAAATTTGAACATATAAATTTGAAATTGCAATTTTTTTCATCATTCCGGATCGAATGAGCCGTCAAGCGTACTTTTCCGACTCAATTTTCCATCATTTCCAACTTGTGCATTAGACTAAATGATTTTCTAAAACTCAGGTTCATAAATTAATGTTATATTTTGTTACAAACTTTGATTCATCCATCATTGATAGCAACATAATTAGTAGAACTATCATGAAAAATTGGTAAACGATAAATTGAATTTAAATACGTAATGAAGAAACGTGGTAATGGAATTACTCATAATTAATATAACTCAATTATGTGGTTCATCAAGTGTATGTGCATATTAACATTAATTGGTCTTAGCTCCTTTATGCGCACGGAACGAAATGTTGATTAATATGTGATTAAAATTATGCTATGCTTACACGTGAAACTCGTTACCATTTCAACATGAGGCAAATCTCTGACATGCATTAAGCAATTACTTACCTTATCTGTTTGAGTCGTCACCTTCGCTACTTTGTTTTCGGAAGTATGTTGCATAAAGGCAATTCCCAACACTCAGTAACTGATACTTGGCAAAACGGGTTTTCATTGCTCATCAAGTTTGACACACTTTTCTTCAAATCTTAAGAATGCAATATGTTTAAATGTGCGCGATTTTGAAACGATAATGCGACAAATCGAAGACATGCAGACTTAATCTTCTGCTAATTATTTCTTCTCATGTTGAATCGTGACATCACATATCCATCAAGAAATAACTTTCCAGCTTCCCAGTTTAAATAAAAATTGATTCATATTCTACTATTCGCCTATTCTACTATTCGTCGTAATTATACAACCATTTCGAACCCATCAGCTTATTTTCACAGACGCCTCTTTCCAATAACGACGTTGGTGCCGCTTTCACCACAAATGAATGCAAAATTGAATCAAATTCTGAATTATAAAACACAAGACCTACAATTAATGTGAGAAATTATACCAACGGTCTTGAGCCAGGAACAGCAAATTCGAAGTGTGTCTTCTAGGTGGGCGTCCGTTAATTTCGAACGATATTTGTTTTTCAAAAAATTATCTTTGAGAAAGATGTTTCAGATACCTATGTCGAGCCAAACGTAGTGGCCAAATTTATAGCTTGTTTCTTGCAATTTTCATATTTTTCTGGACCATGTTTGGTCCAAAATTCTTCAGTGGATACCGTTTTATATATTTGCAAAGCCACATCTTCTTGCAAATCAATTATCTCTATTTGAAATGATGCCTTTGGCAGGTACATCTACTTCAAATGACAGTTTAAGAAACGGAGATAGCTTGCCCATCTCTGCTAAGTCTCGGAATCGTTTGCAAATTAATAATAATATAATAATAATAATATGCTTTATTGTCATTGAGAATAAATCTTGTGGACAAAGCTTGTGAAAAGTACATACAAATGTTAGTATAGAAATATAAAATGTGAATAAAAAAACACCTACAAAAAAGTAAAGTTAGAACATACACTATAGTTTAATATCGATATTTTGTCTCAACATGGTTGTGTACAGACTTGTTTTGAACTATTATCAACACTTATACAGTGTGACCCATTTTTAATGGAAACACCCCCCTAAAATTTGAAGTTGTAAACCGATTTTAATAATTTTTTTTGAAATGTCAAGTACTAAAAGGTCTACCTTGGGACAAAATTTGAAATGTTTATTAAAGTTTCAGGGCATGCTACGATATTTTTTCTTAGTCGAAAATCGGGATTTTTCATTACCGATTTTTTATTGAAAAAATCACTACGCCACTGGATTCAGAGTGCCTCTAAATAGGTGTGACCAAAATTTCATGAAAAAATATTTATTATCAATAAAGTTATGACAACTCAAAAATTCGAAAACTCACACTGCTAACAGTCACAATATATCATTTTTTTTATGATTTCAACAATAAAGTGCCGCCAGATGAAAAAATAAATAAATAGCGTAAATATTTTTAATGAAAATAACGGAATTACATTCACACAATTCAACTAACAATGAAGCAAAAAATTTTAATAAACGTAACTAATAACTAATTATTGAAATTTTTCGATTCAGTGCAACAATTAATTCTAACGCATATTCTAGAAGCCTCTACTAATCCACCACGTATTTCTATACATGTATCGTAGCGCTTACGAATGTTTATGATTACGTTCCTTAGTTTTTGAGGGCTAATATCTGCACATACCTGTCGAATTCTTGCACAAAGTTCATTTCTATCTCTTGAGCGGTTTTTGTAAACCTTTTGTGTGAGAAGTCTCCAGAGAAAAAAGTCCAAAACTGTGAGGTCTGGAGATTTGGGTGGTCACTCTATAAACGGACTACCACGGCCGTGGAAAATATTCGTTAAGCCATTGCATCACAGCTCTGGCATAATAAACTGAACACCCATCTAACTGGACAATTAAATTTGATCGTTCATTGATTGGCAGCTCGTGAATAGCATCCCAAATCTCTGTGTTTAAAAATTCTAGAAACCTCTGCGCATTAATATTTTCCTCAAAAAAGAAAGACCAATAATTCGTTCGTTCAATATCCCACACCAGACGTTGATTTTTTGGGAATACTGTCTTTTACAGTTTATTACCCAGTTAGGATTATCCGCTGCCCAATAGCGACAATTCTGTGATGACACTACTCCATTTGTAGTGAAAGTGGCTTCGTCGGTATATAAAAAAATATTTTTTAGGAAATTTATATTGTTCAAATATTCCCCTTGGGCCCATAAACAATATTCCAGGCGTCTTGCTTCGTTGCCTTCTTCAAATGTGTGTAAAAATTTTGGCTTGAAAGGTTTAATATTCTTCGCCTTGAGACATCTCCGAATAGTTTCTCGTGGAATATTCAAATCTAAAGTGGCATTCCTTTTATTGGCATTAGGATTATTCCCGAAATAATCCAAAATGATTTGATCATTCCTGTCATTCCTGTTTCGTCTTTGTACAGGATTACTTTTTAACATCATTTTTGATACTGCACCAGTTTCATTGAATATTTTATTTATTTCATTTACCGTACCGCAGGTAATACGAGGTCGATCTGAATGTCTCTCATTAAATACTCTACAAACCTCTCTAGCACTTCTAACGTCATCTCCCGAAAGGCGTACAATTTCAATTTTCTCTCTTACGCTCAATCTTGTAGCCATGACACAAAATAATTCGAAGAACTGTAAGGTGAATATTGTTGACAATAGTACACTTAAATCTTTCACAAGTGTCAAACTGTTATATCATTTCCATGGCAACTAAGATTTAAATTGAAATATTAGGTCTTAGTTTTAGTTAATTTGCGTGAAAACTTGAATATAATTCCGTTATTTTCAATAAAAATATTTACGCTATTTGTTTTTTTTTTCATCTGGCGGCACTTTATTGTTGAAATCATAAAAAAATATTCTCATGGCTATATCTGTTGATATAGGGTGTTTTTTGTGACTGTTAGCTGTGTGAGTTTTCGAATTTTTGAGTTGTCATAACTTTGTTAATAATGAATATTTTTTCATGAAATTTTGGTCACACCTGTTTAGAGGCACTCTGAATCCATTGGCGTAGTGATTTTTTCAATAAAAAAATCGCTAATAAAAAATCCCGATTTTCGATAGTATGCCCTGAAACTTTAATAAACATTTCAAATTTTGTCCCAAGGTAAGACCTTTTAGTACTTGACATTTAAAAAAAATTATTAAAATCGGTTTACAACTTAAAATTTTAGGGGAGTGTTTCCATTAAAAATGGGTCACACTGTATAATAGACATAAATAAACACACTCATTGAACCAGACAAAAAACATTTATATCCAAACAAGAATATAAACAAAAATCTTATATAACCTGAATTCAAATATGCACATTTTGTCAAGTAAATTTATCATTATAGAACTATTGCAAATTATAATAGGGTTTATCAGCCAGAAATGTTTTTACTCTTATTCTGAACATTTTGTTGGTCAAATTTGCCTGTTTTATATCTGAGGGCAAGTGATTCAACATCTCGACCCCATCGTAATAAATAGAATTCCTGACCAATTTTTTTAAAGGAATTGGCAATTTCAACGCGGTAGAACGGGTGCTAAAAGAATGACATGAATCCTCAAATAGGGACATATTTTTGTAAATGAGGCAAACCGTTTCCAAAATAAACAAAGCAATCACTGTTAAAATCTTTTGTTCATGAATCACGAGGTTCAATTTTACACATATACCTGATAGCCCGTTTCTGCAGTTTAAATACAGACAGATCGGCCAGAAATTTCATAAACACTGCAATGTCTTCATCAGAGTTCTTTTTATATCAAAGAATTGTCGGAATATGAATAATTTCTTGTCTTGCAATATATTTTTCAAAGATACCCAGTTTGCGACGAACAGCAGACACGATTTGTATCAGATCACATATTAATTTTCCATTTCCTTGTAATTCTGTGTTGAGCGCATTTGAATATTTCAAAATATTTTTTAAAAAAGCCACGACCAGCATTTTACGCTTGTTTGTGCTTTCTGGCTCCCTCCTTATCTAAGAGGTTACTTCTTGTTTTATTAGCCAGAAACTTTCAATAACTTAACCTTTACTTAGCCATCGAACATGTTCGTTGGTACAGATAGGCAATTAGGCAAGTTCATTGAATATGCCAATTCCATCCACCCATCAATAAAATTCACCACTGAGTGGGAAGTGAATAATTTAATAAATGACCTTGACTCAACCATTACGAAAAATAACAATAAACATAAATTTGCAATTTTCCACAAACCATAGTACACGGACATTATCATACATAATTCCTCCACACACCCTTACCAGCATAAAGTTGCTGCATTCAATACTACGCTTCACAGATTATTGAATATTCCACTGTCTGATAGGGATTTCCAGAAAAAGCAAAATTTGATGAAACAAATCGCGGTTAATAACGGTTATAAGGTACATATTATAAACTCCATTCTTTCCAAAAAACTACAAAAGCAAGCCATAGACCTTTTCTACCCATATTCAAGATGCGATAACGTCAGTTATAGGACTTATATGGGTGAACCAACCAGGAATATTGTCCGTTTTTTAAAGAAAGAAGGCGTAAACGGAGCTTACAGAACGAATAATAATCTAAGTAAATTTATTAAAAATAATAAAGAGAAAACTTTGGTTTTGGATAGATCAGGAGTATATAAGCTGACTTGTGGCTCTTGTCCAAAACTGTATATTGGCCAAACAGGAAGAACATTTTCTCAAAGAATTAAAGAGCATAGAAGTAGTTTTGTAAATAGAAACACACAATTCCACAACCAGCTTTTAGCAGAAGGATATGTGTTCAATCATGAATACGACGTGTTAGATTTAGAAGAGTTTGAAACTCAATCTTCTAGAATGTTTAGAAATCAATAGATTCAAGAATTCGGGTAATTTACTGAATGATCAATTAGAACTGAATAACTCTCCGTTACTGAATATTTTTTCAAATGTGGAAAATGGAACATAAGCTCAGGTACTTCAAATTGTAGAATAAGGTATATAGGTATATAGCATTGAATGTGTAGAATTAGTTATTAAGGCACGCTCGAGGAAGCCATTGTATGGCGAAACACGTGTTGCGTTTTTGTAAAACTGTCTAGTGAAAATCTCACAATAAAGTGTTTTTAGAATACGTTCGTTATGGATTTTCATCAAGTATCGGTCGATTCCATCATATAACGAACATGTTGTCGTGTTGAAATGTCGGTGCTGAAGAGCAGAATGAGATCTCATAAAATTAATCAACTTGACCAAGCTGTCCATCACTTCTTTTAGTGTAGCACTAAATTTTCCACAAAAGGCTGTTTGGTGAATTATGCACTGGTACGATATTAGACCAGAGTTTTCATCCCTGATTCTCTTTACGACACCTTTATCTTTGTCAATTATTGCTGGGGCCCCGTCAGTTGAAAGCGACACCATTTTATCTTTGATTTAGTACTAAATTCATCAATTACCTTAAATAAATCTTCTCCTCGAGTGTAACCTTTCAATGGCAATATTGCTAGCTACTCATCCCTGAAAATCTGACACTCAATATCAAGAAAATAGACATTTGTTCATCATCAACAATGTCACATGATTCAACAAGTGCTATGGCATAGCAAGTTGCCTTTTACAGAAGTTCAAGAAGAGTGTTTTCAATATCAGCAGCAAAAATTTCCATTTTTCGTGTATTACTTCTCGCTGATAATGGAATACTTTGAAATGCAGCGACATCTTTTTTTCTTCAAAAAGTACCGTGACTACTTCTAACAAATTTTTTCACCATCTCAGAATCTGAAAATGGTTTCTGCTGTTTATTAAACGTCCAGCACACACGTAGCGCTGCTTCTATTAATTTTTCTTGCTCGCTTATGCAACGAACTAGTAATTTTGTACTTTTTTTGAGATATGCATGAAGTTTTTCTGCCAAGAGGAAAGTTTTTGTGAAAAAGTGACAGTTTTATTGCATCTAAGGCACACTGGAACCGCTTGAGGCCTATTGGGCACGAAAACTCTATCGTAGCCATCCGGTTCTGAGGAAGATTAGAATAGAACTATTTCATATTCATCAAAACAACATTCAGATCCACAAATCCTCATATATCTGAATAGAGGGCACTGAGAAGACCGATAGTTTATCCAAGTATGCTACAGAACTTCAACAATGCCCAATTACCCACCCCGATATTGACCACAACGATCTAAAACCGCACATCAGAAAAGCCGTAATATCCAAGTGGCAGACGGAATGGAACATATCTAAAGCCAAACTTTCAGAAATCAAACCAAAAATACTACCTTGGAGTAATTTACCTCAGAAGACCAACATTCAAACAACTCTTCTATCAAGACTACGAATTGGACATACACGCCTAACTCACAGTTATTTTCTTAAGAGAGAAGAAGCCCCCACGTGTTACATCTGTGAAACAATATTAACTATGAACCAATTTTTGGTGGAGTGTCCGCTATACACACATAAGAAATTGGCAAATGAAATGACAGATCTAAGAGTGTTACTGAACGGTCAGTCAAATAATAATTTCTGGAAGATATCAATTTCCTGCAAGTAACAAGTTATTTCTGATTCACTTATTGTAGTAGTCAATGTACTATAAAAGAGTATATTATGTAAATTATTGTATAGCCAATAGCCACTGGCGGTTAAGGCTTAAATAAAAAATAATAATCTGAAGTAAAACGTGTTTTCGAAATGTGAAATTTATTTATTTCAAATAGTAGGTCCTAAAGGTGGATTAAGTGAATTGGAACTAATCCTCCTCGGCAATCATCCAGTAATTTCGAAATATAAGGGTTTCCAGAGTTTACTTAGAAGGCCCTGGTATTTATTTTGATATGATGTGGTTATATGAGGTCTATTCAAAAAAGAAAGTAAATTATCAAATTTGACGTGCTACGTACACTCAAAATTCTAGACTTCATTTTTGATTCAACCAATTTTGTATCTAATGATCAATTCCGTAAACAAATATTTGGCACACCAATGGGTTCAACAATATCACCCATTTTATTCTATTATGTTTCAGATGAACTTCTTGATGAATGCATTCCAAAATTATCTTTTCTCATTCCTTTCACCAAACGTTTTGTAGATGACTTGATTTTAGCGATACCTTCAAATGGCAAAGAAGACATTGAAAATGTTTATAATTCCTACGATAAAAACATTCAGTTTACAATCGAAGGAAAAATGAATAACTGTCTTCCTTTTCTTGACGTGGAATTGACAAGATCGGAACAAAATATTATCAACAGAATGGTATATAGAAAACAAATGTCTAGTAATAGATTTATCAATTATCATTATTATCATTCGGATAAAATGAAGATCAATTTGATACAATCATTCAAAAACAGAATTATCATAATTACTCACCCCAGTTTACAAAACAAAAGTTTGTCTAATTTGAGTTTAATTCTGAGTTCTTATCGTAAATCTTTAGTGAAATGACTAATTTTTTGGGAAAGAACGGTTTATCCAACTTCTCAAAATAGACTTGATAATCAAGTACAGCCCTTTATTTATAAATCATTTGTTTATGTTCGATAACTAACACCAAAGTTAATTAATTTATTCCGAAACAGTTTATAGTTTCTAAAAGAAATGTCACAACTATTTTTAAATTATATAATAAAGTCAAAACTTCAATTTTGAATAAACAAAATTCGAACACAATAAACAAAATTTCATGATTGGATTGTTCCAAAACATACATAGGACAGACTAGGCCTCTTATCAGTCGCATGCATAACTTCCCACAGAAGCAACTGCAGACGAAACGTTAATTCTTGTGCCTTGAGTGAACACGTCAATACGGAGGATCACAGAATGCATTTTGTGAACACAAAAATTTTGGATAGAGAAACCAACTTACCTAATAGAACATTTTTAGAAATGAATCACATTAATAATGAAGAGCATTGCATGAACAAGACAACATATCTCAACGATTTGAGCCACATTTATACATTCCTACTTGAATACAAGAAGGATAAGAAAAAATCATCTGTCACATGACACTGTCAAAATTTGACATATTCAAAAAATATGTTATGTTCGTATTGTGCCACTTTCTTTATTATTCTCCCGTAAGTATTCCATATTTATATCTTTATATAAAATAAGTATATTGTAATCAATTTCAGTTGCCCTGATGTTGTGTTATGTTATGAAAACTGAAGTTTCACAATTTTTGTACAGTCTCAATATCAAACAACTTATTCAGGGTGGATCGTTAACTGCAGGCACTGTTGAAGGCACACCCCAAACCATATTCAGATAAGAAATTCCTGACTCGAATATGAAAAAAATCAATATTTCATGTATAGAACGAATATCCTGAAAGTAAGGGTAACCACGAATGTAACCTGATCTTCGGAACAGTTATAGAGCCGAAGCTAACCTCATTGTTTGTTATTCCCAAGTCGGCGAAGGCTGTATTTATGAAACTGGATATTTGTTAGTTTGTTTTAGCGACGGATGTCAGTCGGGAGTTCATATAGACCATGTTTATTTGATTTTTCAACAACGCGGCGACTGTAAATTGCCGTCCTGTCATCGCGAACCTTTCAACTTGTCGTTTATCCTTTCGTTTCGATATTGCACTAACAAAATTGACGTTTTAATGCACACGCCGCAGTATACGGTTATTACAGAATGTTAATATTTGATGCTGTTGCTATAAACACATATATTTTATAATCCACTATTTACAGTAGCGGTGTGAGAAGAATGATCAAGAACTGAATCACAGGGTGATATCATGAAAAGTGAAACCAACCAACCATCAGACTGGTACTGCAAATATAAAATTTTCAGTTACAGGGTATCAAGTACGAGGTCTGCTGGAAAAATGAGAATGTTCAAATTTCGCAGGCTACGTATATTCGATAGCTATTTTTTACTTTTCTTGTTATCTTGTTCTTAGTTATCTTGGTATACTCGTCTCGAACATATGTTCACAGTTTCAGATGTTTAGCATTTTTAGTTTTTTGGTGAGAGACTCAAAAGTTAGAAGTATTTTGCGTGTTCGGCGATTTTCTACTATCGAAAAAATGGATCGATGAATTCACATCAATTTTTGTGTAAAAATGGAATTGAGTAATCAAAAACAGTTGAAAATTTGATAGTGACATACGGTGATTTCACAGAAGATTAATAATAATAATAATTAGCTGCCCGAACAGGTGTTGAACTTGGTGCAATTTTCGACTCTGAACGAGGTGACCACAACTCTGTCACCGAGTTGGAACCCGTTCAGCATAAAGCTCAGATAAAAGCCGCAGCTTACTTTTGCGGAGACACAGGGATAAGCCAATGCATGGGGTCTTCTTCAATAACATTGGAGACCTTGGCTTATCAAAGCGCCTGACGTTCGCTCTTCTTAGATCTAGTGGGCTAAAGTCGGAAACTGAGGGGTTCATCATGGCTTCAACACCTCAGTCTACCGCAGTCGCGTGATGGGAATAGAGGTTCCTGACACAAGGTGCAGGGCCTGTCGCGAGGCGCCCGAGACTGTAATGCACTTGCTATCAGCATGTCCAGCATATGCAGTTTCGGCCTATATCTATCGACATAACGCGGCCCTAAGAGTGCTATATTACCATCTACGGCACTCTTACGGTATTGACGATACACCGGTGTTGCCCTACGCTTCGGGGGATATTGAATCCGTTGTGGGAAACGAGAAGTGCCGAATTTATTGAAACTATTCGTTCCCCACCCTCAGGCTCACACAAGCTAATAAATCTGATGTAGTCCTTCTCGACCACCAGAGCAAAACGAAATTTGTTGTGGAGTTTTCAGCTCCTGGCGAGACGAATATCGTGGGAAAAACGGATAAAATATCGAGATTTTCTCTTCGAACTCTTAGCCGCACAAATGCAGAAGGCTGTCATTTTCGGCTCACTACGCTTGCTCAGGGCACATGATTCTCGGACCCAATGATCACTTACCCCACGGTGTGGGGAGTTGTCATTTGGTTGATAATGCTGGCGATAGGGCCTGACCAGCGCTCACTACGGTGGAAAAAAAATATAATAAATGTTTTTATTGAAAAGTTACTCAGTACAAGAGATACTAATCTGACCTAACAAATGGCAGAATTTAACGTCTGCGCATGATAAATCAAGGCAGACATTGCTCTTCCATCCAACCAGTAATAAATAACTTATATTAATACACATTATTTGCAATCGAACTTAATGAAAAATTGAAAAAAAGAAAGGAAGGAAAAATTATGTTACAAACATAATGATAAATTTGATGATTTCTACATATTTATGGTAAAAACATATTATGTATAGGTGTCAACTGATCAATGTTATAAAAGAAGAGAACCAGGTTGTGACATAAATCTCTTCAATTCAATGGGTAGCCGATTATATAAGCGTGCAATGTTATAAGAAAAAGATCCTCGAAAAAGAGAAGTTTTATGTTTAGATGCAGTCAGAAGATGTTTAAATTTCAAATTTAGATTATGTATATCGGTTCTAAAGGATAGTTCATGAATAGGTAGGCAGGTTTTCCAGTGGATATGACCTTATGGAATAAAATAGCAAAATGCAGTGTGCCCCTAGCATCCATGTTCAGCCACCCGAGTTGTTCCAAGTATTGACGAGTCTTGTTCACGAATTCTGCAGTTTTTAAAGTATCTGCCTGTCAGATTTCAAGAGTCTTGGATCATAAATAGTTACAGCATAGTTGGCATGAGATAGTCCCAGTGCGTCGCAAAGTAATATTTTATTTTTTTTGTTCAAACAATTTTCACATCAAGTATACTAATTTTAGATTCGTATAACCCTTCCTAAGAATCTGAGAAACACGTGTAGTGAAACGCAGAGAATTATCGAGATAAAGGCCTGAATTTTTCGTGACGTCACTTTTTGAAAAGATATGAATGACGACTCTCGCCTTGGACGCCCCAACACATCAACAACTGATGAAAATGTTGAGAAAGTGAGGAAAATTGTTGAGGATAATCCTCGAATCACTATTAGAGTACTTGGTGAGGATGTCGGCATATCGGTTGGCTCAAGCTATGCAACTTTATCGGAAGCGCAAGAAGCGTGTGGCAGCAAAGTGCGTTCGTCAGAGACGATCTAAATTTGCCTAAAAGGAACATAACTGAAGACAAATCATGGGTATATAGTTATAACTTTGAAACCAGGGGAGTCAAAACCCCAATGAAAGAGCACAGGAGAGCCAAGCCCAAAAAGACGCAAAGTTCCAGCAAATGTCAAGATTTCGCTCATTGTTTTTTTTTTCGATTACCGTACAGTAGTGGATTTACCACATGGTCGTACATTTACATTATGTAAATGAAAAGATAAGCTAGGCAAATACCGGATTATTTTACTTCCTCTGGAACGTTTAAAGTACATACATTTCAAATAAATATACCGGGTGATTCTCTACATCTTTCCCTTTTTCAATATTATCCCAACAAACAATATTCTAAGGGAAATCAATGGCCTGTTACAATTTCCCCACACCTGATAATGATGGCCAAGCACCAATCTCCCGCAATGGGCCATTGCGTATAGGTTTACTATATATATATATATATATATATATATATATATATATATATATATATATATATATATATATATATATATATATATATATATACATGAATGTTCGACATTTGGGTTAAAAAAATATTACAAATAGAAAAAAGTATCATAACTGAATGAAAGAACCTAATTTATTATTCATTTTATAAACACAACATAAAATTCTCAAAAAAACATATTAGATGAAATAAAACATTTCTCTGACAAATGACAATTCCATTACTCCTTTCTTCGTCTTTCTCGACCCCCTTTTCTATCTGGTGCACTTCTCAGCCATACCTTTATGGCACCGTCCACTTCGACTGCTGTCATTTCCCGTACCACGGGATTTCTCCTTACCACAGCTGTAAAATATATATAACTATTATATACCATGTATTTTTATTTTTTAAATTGTCGAGGGTTTATGAAAATGTTCTGATGAAAAAATCTGTTAACATCACAAATTCTTCTCAAATTTCAAATGATTTATCAAATATTTTTCAAAATTGTAAGTATCAAACATTAGTTTTTATCCATAAAATGAATTTGAATAAATCTGCTCCTTATTTTAAAAACATTTTGAAAAAAATTAATGAAAAACATTGTTATTTTACTAGGGGACAAAATAATTATATTCTAAATCTGAATAACTTAAAATCAACACAATAAGATTCAATTTTTTTCAAAGGGGTGTTCAGTATAACAAATTATCAAACGAAATAAAAATGAAAAATCTTAATTCTTTCAAATTTATTTTGAAAAAAAAACATTTTTTTGAACGGAGCTGAACTAATTTTTCCAAGAAAATATTATTTATTGCTGTATTTCTCACCGTTGTCATTTGAACATGTTTGGTTTTTATTTATATTCAGATAGTTATGAAAGTTTGTTAAATATAGTTTTAGAGCTGAATAAAGTTATTTTATTCTATTCTAATTTATGGAAACTGAGATGGATTATGGCTTATATACCTACTATCATTTTCAGAGTATTCTCATACTCTTTGAAACTCAGTTTTTGGTTTCTCCCTGACCAATTCATATTCAAAGCCAGATCATGGCTTATTAATTTCGAAAGTAGTCTTCTAACAGTATCAAACCCATCTCTGCCTCCGGCAACGGAAAGGGATGAACACTGAAAATATAAACAAAAGAAATTACTAATAAACTATTTCTGAGAAAGCAATTTTTTTGTTTAGTGTATAACTTTCCCATATACAAAATATGAATTCAAAGAATTATTATTTATTGATGAAAATGGTACAATTTGTAGGTAGATATATGTAGATAAACTATGTTCAATATCGTGATTCATCCACAACAAATCATTTTAGGTTCTAACTATACTTACAATTTCTGAAAAAGTTAGATCATTCTTAAACTCTGTATTAAATTCTATGAGTTGTTCTTGTGATGATAATGGCATCTTTTGAAGAAGCACATCATCATTTTCCATTGGATCACTCTCTTTGGAAGTGTGTACTATCTGGCTGAGATATTGGACATCTTTGGTAAGAACCTCAACTTGCCTAACTAAAGCTGTAAGGAATAAAGGAAAACATAAATAATTGTTAACAATAATTGCATACCTAAACATACTTGTTTAGGACACTCAAAACGAATAAACAGTCTAGGACATGATACACCCCAATGCTAGTAAGGTTTTGAACTTAAAACTTTTAATACATTTTTTCTTTTTGAGAGTGTGTTGTAACAGGGTTCTTAATTCTAGCTATATACCATTTGTTGAATTTTGACAAATATGTTATTTTAACAAATGATTAGGCTAAAATTAAGGGTCACAGTGTAGCACACTCTCAAAACAAGGCAGCTATGAGATCATTAGACGAAAAATTCTATACTGGAAGAGAATTTCTCACTAATCAGCCCTTACCACTTACTGCAACCCCAAGAAAATATTTATGTACACATACATACTTGCACACACAAAAATACATACATATCTATTTTTGCCCAATTTTTATCACTTACTCTCAATCCTCCTAACAGAGTCGTATATGTTCTTGAAAGTATACACTGGTTCTGAAGTTAACTCAAGTGCTTCTTGAAGGCTGCTTCTTTTCAGATTGATTGTAGATGGGATAATATCAATATTTGTCCGATGTAAATTTAACTTTGGAACACTTGGAATATTATGCTCATCGTCAGAAGAAATAGTTGATGGTGATTTTGATGGACAAGACAATGATTGCTTTTGCCGATCACTTGTATATTTCGGATTACCACATTCTGATTCCGAACTATCATATCTACTATTTCTTTTTGTTTTTCTTTTTCCTAATCCATCTTCCTCTGATGAATGGGCAGAAAATATGCTCGATTCATTTTCTAACAGTTTCAACCTTGATATAGCTTTTTCGTAGTCATCTGTAATGATGCTGTGATGAACTTTAAACTTTAAAAAATTATTTCTAAATGAATGAGTATTAACATTGTTATATTTTTTCTTTTATATATATTATATATTTTCTTTATATTTGTTTTTAAACGAAAAAAGCTCATCAAAACCTATTAATTTATTTACTTATTTAACAGGTAATTGCTACTTGATATTGAGAGAGAGACAGAGAAATACGTATATTATCTAAGAAAACAGGTTCTTGTAAATAAAAGTATTTGCTATCGTATCTATGTAAAATGAAATGTCAAACACATTTTTTAGTACAGAGCAAATAAATGCTATACAAATTAAAATTTTCTTTAAAAATTACATTATCGTATTCAGAGAAATTCAACATGGCTTTTTGCAATTTGGTTTCAAGGCCAAAATAAAAAAATTCACCACAGCCTAGTTTCTCAATCGCTACATAAGTAGGAGTTTGTAGAATTGTCCTTGCACACTGAGGTAATCCTGATATATCAGGTTTTGTTTTGAACCAATTCAGTAACTCAGTGAGAGCTGTATGGGTAATATTATTATTCATAATGCTCCACCTCTTGAGAAATGTTGTGGAATTAACAGTAGTATCGTTCTCGATAACTCTTCCTCTAGCAACATCCGTATTAGACGCACGGTTTTCAATGGAAGCTTCTTGCAGAAGCTCATTTTCAGAGAAAACAAGTAAAATATGCGATTCACATTCAGAAACAGAAGATTCATCATTTTCAAAATCCAATGGAACATTTTCAGGATTCACTTCAACGCGAGAATCTTGTAGTAATTCAGTGACATTATCTTGTTTGTTTTGTTTGTTTTCTATTGAATGGAGTTGGATGGTGTTAAATACATTTTCTTTAACAGTATCAGAATTTTTAGCCGGGTTTTTCTTCACGAAGCTTGTACTAGCTTTGGAGTCCAGATCCGTTAAATACAAAGAATTTTCAATTTGTTTTTTTATTTATCTATATTTATAAGCTTTACTATATTTGCTGATATTAGAAAAATCTGAGACAAGTATTTTTTTTTTACTTTTCTCTGTAATTATGTTTGAAAACTTTTAGGTTATGATACTTACTTATTGATGAAACAATTGCCGCTTTGCGACATATTTCTACAACATGTTTCAACAACTTAACCATATTATTCTTCCTCTACTACTCTGATTTTCTACAAATATCACATCATCATTGCTACCTTTCAAAAATTTTGGTTCTGCAACTACAGAATTATCATTTGGTTTGTCTTGTGGAATGATAGCTAGAAAGCTTCTGTTTCTTTCTATAATAGATCCATTATCCAACCTAACTTTATATGACCTATGTCTAACCTTTCTATAACTAGTTAGGTAGGGTGAACACCGGGGGATCCTCCACAAATAAGGAGTATTATCTTGAAGTTATGCTCCACTTGTGAAAAGCAATACGAAGAAGACGTCTGGAATTGCGGAAAAACAACACCGTAATCATGCCTCAGCCACCGTATTCACCATATTTGGCCCCTGCGACCTGTTCCCAAGATTGATAGGACCCATGGAAGGATGGCGTTATGCGACGATTGAGGGAAAACCGGATCACTGAGAAAGCTCTAGGACATATCAAAAAGTGCATATCAGAACTGCTCCGAGGATTAGTAAAAACATTTCCTCAACTGTATTACATAATTCACGTTATTTTTGAACAGACCTTGTACATTGTATCACTAGTACTACCACTCACACTGACTAGAATATTTTTTCCAGAGTGGGTATTGAATAAACAAACTATTTTCTGAAAATGCAAATCCTTTGTGACAAATAATAATTAAAATATTCTTCTATCAGGGAAAAAATGAGTCACCCCTTCACACCCCCTCACCACTTACGATTTTTCTAGAATGTTTTCATAAAGGGCATCAAAAATTCAAGTTATTGTCTGAAAATACAAATTCTGATCGGAAAATAATGATGGGAATTCCCTGTAGGGGAAAAAAACTTGAGTTTTCCATTCTCACCTTTACCCATTGTCATTTTCCGAGTATTCCAGCGGAATAGTTATTCAATATCCAGATGATGAATATTAATGGAGTTTTTTCCAACATCAAACCGTTATTTCAATACCTCGACACGTGTTTCGATCACCAAGTGATCATCTTCAAGAGGAAGATTAAACTAATTATACTTACAATATTATGTTATGTAATGTTATTTATACTATAGTTACCTCTTCTAAGTACCTGCGTGTTTAGTGTTTTAAATTTATTTCATAATCTTGCCGTATCTACTAGTCTTAAATTAATTTTACAATGTGTCCTTATTTAATAGTCAGGTAAATCTGATAGTTATTCTATCTATACTATAGCGCAATGTATACATATATATTTTTAGGTATTGGTTCACCAACGTTATTCATAGTATTATTATTTTTTTACTTATTTCTACACTCTCGTAGGCATCAAGATGCCTGTTGTTGTTAACTTGTCTAACTAATCTTAATGAACCAAAATCTATGGAATGGTTTTGTTGCAAAATATGATGGGCTACTGCCGATTTTTGTGGTCTTCTATATTTCAGGTGTGCTAAGTGTGCCTTACATCTTATTTTTATAGATCTTTTTGTCTATCCATAATATTTTGCATGACAGTCCTTACATTCTTTCCAAAGTTATTCGTGTATTGGTGGTATGGAACTGAGATATATTTATCTTGGTTTTCATCGTTTCTAAAAGTCGAGATTTCGTTCATTCTCAACCTAAACTCTTTCTTCAATTATATCATCCACAATCCCCTTCGAGAAATTGTTACTGGCTGATATTTCCTGTATTGTACGTTTTTCTTTTGTGAACCTCCCATGTATGAGAGGAAGAGTCAAAAGACGATGCACTGGAAAACTTAGCTCAGCACGTTTGTGTTGTCCACTTGACTTGATATAAGGAACACTTAGCACACCTAAAATATGGAAGACCAGAAAAATCAGCAGTCGCCTATCATATTTTGCAACAAGACCATTCCATAGATTTTAGTTCATTAAGATTAGTTAGACAAGTCAACAACACGCATCTAGATGCCTATGAGAGTGTAGAAATAAGTAAACATAATAAATATTATGAATAACGATGGTGGACCAATACCTAATACTATATAGCTTGTTGAAATAATTAATAGATTGACCTGACTATTACATAAGGACACATTGAAAAATGTATTTAAGACTAGTAGATAAAGTAATATTGTGAAATTAATTAGAAACACTTAAGACACAGGTACCTAAACGAGGTATCTATGGTATAAATGAGAATAACATTGTAAGTATATTCAGTTTAATCATTCTCTTGAAGATGGTCACTTGGTGATCGAAACACGTGTCGAGGTATTAAAATAACGGTTTGGTGTTGGAAAAAAGCTCCATAAATATTCATTACTAAACCAAAGGTTCCAAATAGACATCACAAATCCTGATGATATTCTGAAATAGCAAATACTGACTAGAAAATGATAAACGAGATATCGTATATTGATAAAAAAATTGGTTCACCACTTCAAGCATCCCCCTCCACTCTTGTCATTTTCAAAATTGTTTGCTGAATCGGTATTCACTCAAATTATTCTTTGAAAATACAATTTCTTTAGGAAATGACATTAGAACTATTCATAGGTAATAAAATATCATGATATGCGGTTGCTGTACACGTGACCATTTGCACTTATGATAACAGAAGTTTCCCTTTCATAGTAATAACCTATCTGTATCTTAGCCGTCTCAATATCAATTGTGTCAATCAGATATTTGTTAGTACGGTCGCTTTACACAGTATCGATTTGTTTGCAATCCGAATATGGGTGATCCCAATGATATAGAAACTAGTTTCATCAGTTGATGGAAATTACAATAGAAAAAATCCCATCAAACATTTGGAGGAGGAGACTTCCACATTGCAATCGGATATTGATAGTGAATTGAGACGTATCAACATCGTTGTATTTGGTCTCGCATCTTGAATGAAACGCTACTCATTTTCAGCGAAAAACTGGGAGTCGAAATCACTAATCGAGCTAATGAATTCATCAAAAATATTCTCAAAATTGAGTTTTCCCCCACTTAGATGAGTTGAAAGGCGCGAATATCTTTATTAGTCAAGACTCACGTCCCAAAATTCAAGTTATACACAATAATTTTCACAGTTACACTACCAAAAAAGCAGATTCAAAGTATTTGCAGAGGGTGAAGGCTACACTATGGAGCAGTAACTCAACAGGGTAGAGACCAAAAGTGTCACGAATTCGAAAAATAAGAACATCTCCCCCTCAAAAAAGTCATTCCTGAAAAAAAAACCTGAGGATGAATCGCACAAGAGAACTGCAATCGAATAACCACTTAGTTAGCTGCTCAAAGTCCCATTTTTAAAATAAATTTGGATCTGAAACAACAATTGTATCGTAATAGCTACTTATTGAAACTTTATATTAATTTTTATTATATCCTCATTTAGTAGTAGCGGAAGTAGTTCAATTATCACCAAATTACATGTATTTATAAAAGCATACAATAGAAAAAAATGGACAATTAATATAGGTAGAACGAAAAGTTTGTCAAAACGACTCTTATTACTGAATTTTTATTCAGTTATAACCAGTGTTTAACATATCAATGCAAAGTCGATTTCTTGAAACTGCTATGCTTTCAAAAGTACCGTGTTCAATGATAACCATATCATATTAGTTTCTGGAATCTTAGGTAACACCCTTATTTCCAATAATCAGATTCATTTGGATGATATAAGTGATTTCGTAAAGTTAGCGTAAGAAAAAAGGGGTAAGGAAAAAAGGGTAACTCAAAATTATGTTATATATACCTACTTTACTTTTATGCATCAAAATTTATTTGGCGGTTGATCGCGTTTATCGTCAATCTCAGGCTTTTGGTGGTGTGCAACCAAGTAACCGGAGATTATTAACTTGGCCTAAGTTTTCTCTATTGATTATAAGACGCTGGTTCATTCTCATCGATATGGGTTAATTAATCTTCGATTTTAGTGTTGACGGCGCATACGGACCTGATAAATGGCATGCTAAATGGCATTATCATCAGAATATTTGATAAACCCACCTCTTAGAAAACAGACAGAATCACAAAACAAAAGGCACCTTGGCTCACGGATACATTTGACGAAATGATGAATCTAAGGGACAGAGGCCTTGTTGAATATAACAGAAATAATAATCCGCAATACTGAGGCTACAACAAAACACTGAGAAATGAAGTTAATTATGCCTATACGTGAAGAAGGCCTACATGGCCTTCATCTTTCATCTCAACCGATGAAATTATTACCGAACGCGGTTAACGATCATTTTATGTCAAGCTGTAGAACCACAAAAAACCTCTGATTTTACATTCCTGGCATTTTTTCAAACGATATGCCAGGAGAAAATGGTATCTGCAAACCAAGAGATAGATGACATAAGCGTTTTAGAAACTGTTGAGAATCAAGTCGTCGGTTTTGGAACCTGACAAACTGATAAAATAAAATAATTATGACATTGCACCTCTGACCTTGAATCTTGCTCGTCATCCCTCATACTTTCAATCATTGCATGAATAACTCCAGCTTCCCTACTTCGAGAGCGTTCGAATTTGATGTCGCTTCATAAGAAACATGACCAAAATGCGAGTGGTGCAAACACTAAAATCCCCTCTCGTCACCTCGATTGTCTGCAAACATCCTTCAGGTGAGCTTGATTTATGATAACTTGTTTTCGCTTAAATTGTATAACTGGGGCGTGCCCTTTCATTTCTTTCATTATCATGACTTCTGCAATGAAGTTATGAATCACCTCCCATCTCACTTCATTGCCAATCATCTCTTTCACGACGTTCAATACAATATAAGTTCTCTTTGTCGCCCACCTGCGACATTCCTGCACTGTGTGTTCCGGTGTGTTCAGTTAACGACAATATGTGCAGGTGTCCTCTCTCATCTTTACTACTCTATGGAGGTAGCTACTGAAGCATCCGTGTCCTCCGAGAAATTGTGTTGGGAAATAGTCCGTTATCCTGTGTGAACATTTCAGCGACCGTTCGATTTGCAGGATACATTTCTCGGTGCACTGCTTGCCCACATCATTGATGTTTTCTGTCTCGAATCCTTAGTTAGATCTTCATCATTTCCCGTGTCA
Source organism: Leptinotarsa decemlineata (assembly GCF_025532065.1). NCBI lineage: Eukaryota > Metazoa > Arthropoda > Insecta > Coleoptera > Chrysomelidae > Leptinotarsa > Leptinotarsa decemlineata. The sequence continues at coordinate 12,493,000 of NW_027412694.1, read as the reverse complement.
TCTCGTTTAGCCTCATACATGCGCTCCATTACTAATAAGTCAATGGAAATTATTCCGGATATGATGTAGAGTATTTCAGCCGACACAGTTCGATAGACACAGAGACAACCAACGAGACGAGTAACTTAATGATAAAATTTTGATCGGTGAAAACTGCACTGGCGAACTGTAAAGAAAGCCATTTGTAGAGGGCGTGCAGTATAGAACTAACAACCCCAGACTTTAGTTCTATGACACGCAGTCAAGTTGCATAGCTTCGGCATTATTCGTGTTCTCTTCGGAAAGTTGAAAGTGTGGCGGGAAAATTCAAATATTATGCCAGGTATTCTAGACCCCCGTTTAAACTTCAGTTAGTTGTTACTTGTTAGCAAAACTCAACAATTCCACAATTAACAGGAATTGAGTGAGAACTCAGTTCTAGTATCAATAATAGAATAACATTGATTGGATATAAGTATTTTAACTTATATCCATTCGATGTTATTCTATTTGCAATATTAGAATAGAGTCCCAACTCAATTTCAGATAATTGAGATTTGTTGTGTTTCGCAGACAAGCTACTGATTTATGTTTCCCATTATAATGAAATATCTTTAGTTATGTGTAGAATTATATCCGTTACTAAGAAATTGAGTATAAATGTTGCTGCTATTTGATACATTTATCTTGATTTTTAGGACTATAATTAATGTTTATTATTTGAATAAAACATACTTTTTTGGTTAAACATAATAAATAATATATAAAAAAGACAACAAACTAGAAGACAACAAAATATTTTATTTACAAAAAATTAATTATGTTAATACATGTTACTTATCCTTTTCTCCTCATTTATTTTGACATTTTGTTCTTCTCCCATAAATTTAATTGGAAGAGCATTGGATTTTAACTTCCATGACTTCTCTATATAGTCAGCTTTGTTGAAATGAGTGCTACAGATTCTCAAATGTCTCATATTTCCTGGATACTGAATTCCCAGACTATCCTGCCATAACTTACACCTAAAAAATTTGAACTATAGTTACAAACAGAAGAAGTAAAGGCAACTTTTTCAATATCCCACCCTCATGTACTACAATTTAGGCATATGAGTTATCAGAACACAATTTAATCTTTTAAATAAGCATTAAACGATTACAAGAACTCCAATTGTTGAGATGGAGTCAAACCAATATTTTCATTATCTTTGAGCTATATACCTTGCAAAAGTGTTAGATTACATCAGATTTTACACTGATATGGCTTATGACAGTTTGCTTTTGATTGGAGTTTTTCTATGTTATCTACTATAATATATCTGCTATGAAACGTATCAGGCAGTGTTGTATGACAAAACAAGATACAATAATGCGAAAATACATTTCGTCAACTAGTTTTTTTTGCAATGCTCTGGACATGTAGTATATTTCATAACAGACACAAACATATGAAACACATTTTATGTACTTACTTCTCAGCATTCCTTGGAAAGCAATGCATCTTGGGCACCTCATTTTCATCACAACCACACACTAAACAATACATTGTTTTTAAATATCTCTACTTACACCAGATTGAAAAGACAACAACAATATCACAGCAAATGTAATAAACCACAGCAAACAGGGTCGTTTCGTTTTTGATCTATAGGTTAGGTCAGGTTAGGTAGGTAAATAAAATCACGAACATACACTGTTGCCGTCTTTCATATCGAATTTTATGGAGGTGTTCACAATAATAATTTCCTATTTTCATTTCCTTTATTTTCAAAATTTTTATATATCGTATAATTCAAAGCGTTATACTTCAACTATGTTTACGAGTTAAGTTTTTACTTTCTACGCAATAACTATAAATATTTATTTTTTTACACAGTTGAATGATGGCATTGGCATTTGTAGAGATAAATAGTGAACTTCGTCAACGTTGCACTCCATGTCGCGATAGTAACGCCATCACCCTGTGGCTTTTAATTATTGAAGGGAAATAGTTTGATTACAAACCTAATGAACAAGAGAAAGAAGAAATATATATTTAAAGAGAGCTACTCTCCTTAAGAGATAACGTGCCAGAAAAGGATCGATGAATAGTTGACCTGATTGAAGCGATCGCTTCACAACAGAACCATTTTTCCTATTAACTTAACAGTCTCGTTGGTTGTCTCTGATAGACACTAACTATCATCAATAAAATTCTCCTCTGTCAGCTCATGATCAAATACAGGTAGCGCTTGATACTCAAAACGCTGTGCCAAAGCGCCGTAGAAAATAATCGACTACAGCACGTCATTTAAAATATCTATTATTTGGCTGTTTGGACCGTTCATATTCGCCAGCAGCTTTATTAAAGCAGTTGTCATTTTTTCCGCTTTAGTTATTGTTCTACGTACGTACTTATCATAAATAAGTTCATTGTCCTGCCATATTCCTAGGTACAATGGGATTCTTTGAGGTGATATCTTTCATCCTGTTATCTCATAACAGATCCGCTACGATCTCTTTTGTCTCTAACTACTACGGGTGCGGTTTTATCTAGTGCGAGAGTAAGTTTGTTCCTTGTCATCCAAAGCTCTACCAATCTGAGAGAGAAGTTAGCGATATCGATCATTTGATTTTTGTGGTTTGCTCTCACCATTAGGAACTAAGTCGTACACGTAAGCTGCCGTAAAGTATCCGACTAAAAGCTTCAGACCACATACCTTTGTGGTACCTCCTGTACATGCTCTCATTTCTTTCCACTATTAGTTTCGTGGCGTAGAAGTAGTTTTCTATAACGTTCACTAGGTATCTACTTTTTTCTAGTTCTTTGAGGCTTTTAATGCTTCTGCTACAAGTGGCGGTGTAACCGCATTTTTCACATACTCTTGTATGAACCTACCTTTTCTAAAACCGAACTGCGTATCGGACAATCTGTTTCTTTCTTCTAGTTATGTTTTTTTGTTTTCCTTTATCTTTCTCTCTTCGAGTCCTGTGCTATAAAATATTTTGATTTGCTTAGTAATCCTAGGATTATTACAGGAAGTTATTTTCCCTCAATCTCTTCATTCCACCAACATGGTAGTTTTCTTCCTCCTTTTCTAGGCCGTACCCTTGCTGCAAAATCTTCTGCGATTTTCATCGTTTTGACAATCATCTGTTGTCCAGAGATAAATGATAAGTTCGAATACTTTCAGTCGACCGTAGTAAATTTCCTGTACTGTACGTCAGCATACATTGGATCAGTGAGGGCTCTTATTTGAGTGAATCATTGTTTGAGCCTAAGTGCAAGACATATTCATGAGATATCGTGATCTTGAAGAGTTGTTTCCTAGCTGCACCATCTAGCTTTATTGGTTTCTTAACATAATTGAGAGTTGTAGAACTGATAACCTTTTACTCTTGAACCGAGAGCACAGATACATTATTTTCCCTTCTCTGTAGACTAAGGGTGGGAGTCTTGGCGGATTCCACATGATGCTGAGGAAAGAAAGTCCATCACGACAGAGCATCCCATTACTATGTCAAGGCCCTCTACGACGAGAAGGTGCCTCATATCTCGAAGGTTCCGTTGAAGACACCGAGTGGGCACAGAATCCTACATCCTTTCGGCATGGATACACATGCTTCAAAATGGAATATCATCCAGGAGGACTTTCATTCTACTGGTGACACCACACCTGGCCAGCAAATTTGCTATATATGAATCGGCTAGATCTGTTAGAGCAATATCGAATCGAATAAATCTCCCGGAAATCCTTCGTGATATGAGAAGAGTGTTTCAATATTTGTTCAGATTTCTCGAAGAATGAACCGAATAAAAATATAATGTATTCCAGGAATTAGAGTGTAGTAAAATCCAGAGAAAGTCTTATACTGTTTTTGCAATTCGTAGTTTCGAAACATGCATCTGCGATTAATTGAAATACATTTAGTCGAACTAGTTGAAAGTATTATATTCTCAGTAGAGTGGCCTTCAATAATTCATCAAAATTCACATGCATTCATGTCGTTCATAACATGCATAAATTACTTAATTCTAAATTAATAGCTTGTTAATGGAGCTCATAACAAAAACTAACATTATAATACATTTCCTTAATAAAAAAAGAGCCGTTAGCCTTCCTATTATCCATCCGAATAATCATAAGTGGAATGAATATCTTTTCTATTGAAGATATTTATCTTACAAGGTCAAAAATTAGATGTACGGATGTCATGTATCGGTTAAAAACGAATATGATATCGCAGGTGCCAAAGCAACCAACATTTACATTCCGTAGAAAAAGTAATATTTCCCACGAAATATAGGGGTTGTTACTTCCTTCCTTCGGACGGCAAAGAATGAGAACGGTACTAATTAAAAACTTCAACTGTCAAACGTTTCGAAGTTATTGCCAGCAGAAATAGTAACAATCCACTGATGTACTGTTACCCGAGAGTCGTTGAATCTAATATATAAAAATGGATGTTGGTTGGTTGGTTGGTAAGTGATAAACTTCTACATCGCTCAACCAATCGTGATGACATGTATGAGTAATTTTTCATAGAGAAGGCTATCAATTTTTCTGTAACTCGCCACTAGATGGCGCTGCAGAACAATTTTTTGAAAGCACTGTTCTAAAACACTGCGCACGCCTAAGTTCGTTGATTCTGATTCTGTCAAAACATTGGAACAGCAGCGATACAGCAACATAGTTTTTTCGTTGGCCTTACAATAAAACTGATTTCGACGGCAGTAAAAAATAATTAATGATTTTTACTGTCCTCAATGATAACAAATTGTGATTGTGACTTTGACAGTGACTCTTTCGTACAGCCGAAACTACTGAACTTAAATCATGACATATGCAGGTAGGTTCTTTGTATTGCATAAAGAAGCATCAAGAAAGGAAATCAGAAATTTCCACCCCCAAGGGGGAAAATAGGGGTTTGAAAATTGTATTAAATTTCGTCAGTTATGACGTTGGAAACGTGAAATGTTGGGTTGAAAAAAAAATTTAACTATATGTGACATGTCTGTCACGAAACTTGATGTGACAAACCAAATTCTACGCGGGTGAAGCCGCGGGCAACAACTAATAATTCATAATTAAGATTACCAATACAAAATATACAATTTGTACTACGGGTATGGGTGTAAAAAGTATATTTCAATCAGAGATTCATTGCATATATACATAATGATCAAAGCGAAAATGCCTCAATGAGTTCAATTGTGAGATTTATTTAAATATTTTCGAAGTATATTGGAAGTAGGTACATACAGTGTGTAAAAGTCAAATGGAATAAATTCATTATTTCGGTTACGATACATATTTTAACAAAATCCCGAAACACGTCAAGTTTTAATTATAATTTGACATACTTCAACGGAAAAATGCTACCCCTACCTTCAACTCCAGTCAAATGATAGGTACAACCCCCAATTTTTTTAATAGGAAGTATAGGCTTGTGATACATCGTTTAAAGATATCTTCATCCTCTATTCAAAAATGTTATCGATAAAATACACACAAAACTTGCTGCAATATACTCAAAACTTATTTTATGTTGAGGTATTGATAATAAGATAGTAGGCAAAAACTATAGCAATGTTCTCTTTAGATGGTATCCTTTAAAAAAACTGTAAATAATTTCCGCGACATCGTTAGCTTAAAACGCCTTGTCAACTTGTTTTGTATGTTACAACATTAGTTGTCAGTATTTCAATTTGAATTTTAAGTTCGTTAACTTCAAGTCTGAAAAATGGTTAGATTAACGGAAATGCATAAAATAACAGTTATACAAATGATTAGTTGCGGAGATAAAACCCAAACACAACAGGAAGTATCTCGCCTATTTCATGAGAAATTTCCTAATTTACCACCTATATCTCAAGAAACAATAAGCAAAATAGAGAAGCAGTTTTGCGAGCTTTGTCATGTGGGGCAGATAAAAAAGCAGCTGCCAATGCAATGAGTGATGAACTCAAATTAGATGTAATGCTTGAGTTCGAGGAAAACCCAGATACATCGAGTAGACATGCATCCACTACATTCAATGTTAGCCATACATCGATAGTAAACATAATAACAGAAAATAAAATGCATCCCTATAAATTGATACCTACTCAGGACCTCATGGAAGACGATTTTGATAGAAGAACTTAATTTTGTGAGCAAATGATGGACATGTTTTCTGATGAGTGTACTTTGTCTTATAACGGTCATGCTAATCGGCAAAATTGCCGCAACTGGTTAACGGAAAATCCTCACTGGATGAGAGAAGAACACACGCAAAGGTTTGGGCAGGGATTGTAGGAAACCATATAATTGGCCCCTTTTTCATTAGGGGCAACTTGAATGGCGATAATTATTTGGCACTACTTCAAAATGATGTCATTTCAAGTTAAGCAAATTTATATCCTGATCCAGGAAACCCCCAAACTCCATTGAATACGGCATGGTTTCATCAGGATGGAGCACCACCAAATTATCAAGTTAATGTCCGGCATTACCTCGATACAACATTTCTCAATCAGTGGATAGGAAGGCGAGGATCGATTGATCGATTGTTTGAAAGTGATTGACAATGTTTCATAATGAATTTCACTAGTTCGGACTTCCATTGTTAATATGTAAAATGATTTGAAATCCCAGAAACAACTGAAAAAGAAGAATTAAAAATAAATAGCTGAAAATAACAATTATATTGAGCAAAAATAACCTAAAATGAAATAATAGTGAAATAAAATACAAGTAAAATTAAAAACGATTCAACAAAAAATAAAGAAATACAAATAAATATAAATAAAAAAATAAAAAAGTTAAGAGATTCCAAGCCACGTTGGTTCACGATGTTTCGATTGTTAGTATCTACAATCGTCTTCGGGTGATGACCAGTCATCACCGATGACGATTAGACAATGGAAGTCCGAACTAGTGAAATTCTTTTATGAGGATATGTTGAGAGCAATGTGTACAAAATTAAACGTTCAGATTTTTTTTAATTAGCTTTATTTATTGTCTCATCAACTATTACACTTATTAAAGACATTCATATTGTTAGTGAATACATTGATACTGTGTAACGGTACTAAATTTTGTTTAAGAGATTAGTTTGTTTTAAAAAGCTTATCACATTTTCGACTACACTGTATTCTCCTAAAATTTGCGCGATATTCTCTGGGATGTTATTGTCTGTCCTCTCTTGTTGGTAATACAATGGACATTCTTGAAGAATGTGTTTAATAGTGATTTTTGTCTGGCAAATATCACAGTGTATTCTTCAGTTTTGTCTATGATATGTCCATGGGTAAGCCTTGTGTGTTCTATACGAAGTCTTGTGAGGATGACATGATGTTCAGATTTGAATGACTTAAAATAACGAATAACGCTTGCGATTAGGTCGGTCACGCCTGATATGTTAAATAATGTTAGAAGACAGTTTTATTTGCGATTAGGATGTTGCCAAGACGTTCGCGGTGAATATTTTGAACATCTACTTCGTTAGCATTCATAGTTTTTTTCGTATTCTACATTTCATTACGTTTTGCATTACATTTTAGTTTTTGAGTGTATTTTATCGAATTTCGGTAACCACATGATTATAATTTATTTTATCTTAATTGTTGCAATCTCCTCAAAAGCGACAACATTTTTGAATAGAGAATGAACGATATATCACAAACCTATACTTCCCATTTAAAGAATTGGGGTTTGTACCTGTCATTCGAAGGGAGTTGAAAGTAGGGGTGACATTTTTACGTTGAAGAATGTCAAATTATAATTGACATTTGACGTGTTTAGTTTTTTTTATATGTACAGTAAACAAAATAATGAATTTATTCCATTTGACTTTTACACACTATATATTAAAATAACTGTCAAATACCGGAACTTCTAGTGTATTGTTTGAATACTTGTTTGGTATTTCAAATACGAGTAATAAATCCAGGACACTTAAACATTCCTATAACGGATGCAGGTTATGAGTCTACAGAAATTTGTTTTTAGAAATGTAGGCTTTCACCGCTGGCGTCATTGTTTCAGATGATTTCCGGGTTTTTCAATAGTCTTCTTCGGTTATATTCTCCAAAAGTTTCAACTGCGACTGCGGTAGTCATCTTCAGTGGCGTGGGTGAAGTACTCTTTTTGATGTGTCTACTGAAACCGAAGCTCTCATTTCTGCCGTGTTATTTATAGTGCTCATTTTCCGCGCACTTTCACTAATGGCGGGTTCGCGCATATTTCTTGCGCGATTTGGATGCCTTGGCTTCGTTTTGGCGCTTTTCAATGCTGTGTGCCAGATCTTTGGTGGGTATGTTCTCTCTTCCTTTCTGTTTCTCTTGATGTGTATTTCTATGGCTTTCAAATACATTCTTGTTGAATAATCATTTGACGTTGCTAGCTTCTCGATATTTTCGAAAAGGATCTTGTATTTTCGTCGGGAATAGGGGGAATACAATATCCTTTTCGAAAATATCGAGAAGCTAGTAATGTCGGGCTGCAGGTGTTTTCAGTCGCAGAGCCAGGACAGAGATATTATCCTGCCTAGGAACCTATGCGACTGTATTTCAAGCGGAACTTTACGGTATTCATTTTTGTGCGGAGAGATTGAAAGAATCCAACCTCATACACAAGACAAAAAATATTCTCAGACAGTCAAGCGGTGTTGGAAGCTTTTGGCTCCTATCGAACAAGGTCTAAATTGGTAGCTAATTGCTAAAAACGACTCCCCTCGATAGGAAGACTTAACAGATTGTCTCTGGTCTGGATTCCTGGCCATACTGGCTTAGAAAGCAATGGGGCTGCTAACTCCCTTGCAAAGGTGGGTACAGCAAGCAGCTTCATCAAACCAGAACCTGTCATTGGCATCGCTTTAGTCTTTGCTAAACAAATATTGATCACCTGGATGGACTTCTGGCAGAATCTTCCAGGATTGGCTTACTCCAAGGCGTTTATTCACCTTCGAAGCTTGATACCAAACAGTTGTTGGATGAACTACGATGTCTAACAGGCCTTCTTACAGGTCACTATCATTCGAATCATCATATGCAGACTCGGACTATCGGAAGACAGTGTGTGTCGCCTCTGTTTGGAAAATGATGTCTGGTCTTTGCCAATCGACAACTCCGCTTGTGCTTGATAATACTTCTTTTCCCTGACCGGTATAGACTTTACCACAGTTACATGGAATCCTGTAAACTCCCACTGATTTGAGTGGGTATCTGCTATCTTGTGCTAATCTCAGATCTTCCGATATTTTCTTTGTTGATTTGAAGACCGTGTAAACTTTCCCCTTCTTTAGAATTTTTCCGATTCGGTTGGTGACATCTTTTATGCATGGCAGATAGACAGTGCCTTGGAGTGGATCTTCACTGGTGTTTCTCTTCTTCTTCCTTGGACCAGTAGCATGGATTATGTAATTTCTGTCGTAGCCGTTCGATTGTTACACAGTTGTTTGGTGCCGTTCGAACCTCAGAAAAACGACAGAAGCACTGATTGAGGTATGTAGATGACACGTTCGTTGTTTGGAACCATGGAAAAGAAAAACTCCAGAACTTCCTGAATCATCTAAATAGCTTTCATCCAGTTTACCATGGAATTAGAAGAAAACCTCGGAATCCCATTCCTTGATATTTTAGTCATCTATGGAGGTAATCAACTAGGCCATAAGGTGTACAGAAAGAAAACACAAACAGATCGATACCTGAATAATAGATCCAACCATCTTCCAAAACAGAAAGGAACTGTCTTCAATACCCTTGTGAACAAAGGTTTGATAATATGTGAAGAAAGGTGAGTCGACGACGAAATGAAACACCTAACAACTGTGTTACAAACGAACGGTTACGACAGAAAAGACATAATCCGCGCTTGCGTCCAAGGGAGAAGAAGAGAAACACCAGTGAACTTCAACCCCAAGGCACTATCTATCTGCCATACATAGAAGGTGTCACTAATCGAATCAGGAAAATTCTAAAGAAAGAGAAAATTAACATTGCCTTCAAACCAATCAAGAAAATATCGGATTGCTTGTTGACAGCAGAGACCCGCTCAAATCCATGTAACTGTGGTGTATATCGGTCAGACGAAAAGAAGGATTGGTACCCGCCTAGTCGACCACAAGTGGAGTTGCGGATTGGAACAGACCGAGAAGTCTGCAGTCGCTGAACATGCACTGCCTGGCGGAGAACACAAGAATCTGTTTGAAAATACCGAAAGGCTAGCAACGTCAACTTATTATTCAACAAAAATGTATTCAGAAGCCGTCGAAATACCTACACACCAAGAGAACTTCAACAGAAAGGAAGAGAAAACATACTACCAAAGATCCTGCGCATTGAAAGAAAGGAAGTTGTGGAATTGGCGGCGGTGGTAGTGCGCCCGATTCACGATAGGAAGACCGTGGGTTCGAATCCTGCCTCGACCAGATATTTTTCTCGAGAGAATTTATCTGGTTGAAGCTGGGATGATTCTGCAACCGTGTTAGGAACCACATGTCAAAAAGTAGGACCTCGTTAGTCCTTAGCTCGTACAAGTTTTTCAACTTCTGAGAATTTTCGTTCGTATGGGGGTGACAGCTGATTAACGGAAAAACAGAACAAAACAGAACATTAAATATGTTATATGTTTGAAAATATGTTTTTCCATTAACCAGATGTTGCACCCCCACGAACGACAACCCTCAGAAGTCGAAACCTGTACGAGCTAAGGACTAACAAGGTATTATCTTTCAACGCGACATTTGAAATATTTGATGTTTAGCCTTTTCATTGCACGGCAATATTAAGTTGGCTGCTAGCCAAGACTGAAGATTTCAATATAAACTGATATAATGATGATATATTATTCCATATTCATGTTTATGTCTCTGTTTATATGATTATATATAATGTTTTTTTAGATTTACATTAAAATATTGGAATTTGGGTGTATGTTAAAATTTGTACATATATTAGCTTATTTACTTACATATGCTCGAAGTACTTAATAGTTTGGATAACGATGAGGAAACAAAAACAAATGTTTATGATGACTTACATGATTACTTTTGTGGAGATAAAATCAGACGAGTTGGTGATATAGGAATTGTTCATTTCAACATTCGGAGTATAAGAAAAAATTTTGATGAGCTACTTCTTTATTTACAAGAAGATTTGGACAAATTAGACGTAATTGTTCTATCAGAAACATGGAAAGTAGAAGAGGTGAGTGAATTTAATTTACAGAATTTTGCTATTTATTATAATGAGTCTAAAATAAATCAAAATGACGGGCTGATTGTTTATATCAAAAAAACTATTTCAGCTAATGTCCAAATCATTTCTTTAACAGACACAAAACTATTGAGGATAACATTTTTCCAGAATCATTCGAATAACAATATTGAAATAGGAATTACAGCTCATACCGGCCCCCTTCTATCGATTTGCCAACCTACTTACTTGATCTGCAGAATTATTTTTTAAATTATAATAAAAAACTATTGAACTTTTTTTAGGAGATATTAATATTAATCTACAGGATATGATTACACAACACACTAACCTATATAAAAATATAATGAGCGAAAATGGTTTCCATTCATGCATTAACGCTCCCACAAGAGAAACAAAAGACTGTAACGCCATCATTGATCATATTTTTATTAACAAAAATAATTTTTATAACCATAAAATAAATGTTGACCCATCTGTTATTCACAGTAGCTTGACAGATCATTATGCAACATTTATATATATCTCCCGATTACCGAAAACGAATGCACCACCGACAATAACAAATTTCAAAACATAAATTTCGGTAAACTGAAAGCACTTTTGAATAGAGAGAATTGGAATGAAATTTTATCATGCAATGAGCTACAAAATTTCATACAATAAATTTATAGATAAACTGAAAAATATATCACGGAATCAACTAAAACGAACATTATAAATAACAAAAGAAACAAAAAGCTAAAACCTTGGATAACATTAGGACTGATACAGTCGAATTAAAACGAGGGATAGCCTAAAAAAAACATTTCTGCTTAAAAATACTCAAGAAAATGAAAGAAAATATAAGGACTATAGAAATAAACTCAATAACTTAATAAAACGAACAAAAAATGATTATTATAAAAATAAACTACAAGAGGTTAATGGCAACTGTAAACAAACTTGGAAAATAATCAAAGATATCACAAACATGGATGCAAATAGAAATAATGTAGAAAGCACAACAATCAATAAAGGAAATGGTGAAACCGTAAGTTGTAATGAGAAAAAGCTAATCTGTTCAATAACTTTTTTCATAGTGTAGGTGCAAATATGGAAAAAAAAATTGAAAATTGTGACCTACCCAAAAACTTTTTAAATGATACCAAGGTAGCATCCTCCTTATTTTTCGAACAGTGACAGAAAATGAAATATTATGTCTAATTTCTAAGTTAAAAAACTATTAGTGCACCAGGTCCTGACGAAATAACTAGCAAACTGATAAAACATATACATCAATACCTATTGAAACCACTAGTTCATTTGATTAACTTGTGTTACAAAAAGGGTAATGTACCGTCTCAATGGAAATTTAGTAGAATAACTCCAGTCTTTAAATCTGGAAGTCAAGTGAAATATGCAATTACCGACCAATTTCTGTCATCAATAATTTGCGAAACTATTCGAGCAATCTGTCAAAAATCGAATAATGGATTTCTTTAGTAAACATCAGGTAATAACACAACAACAATTCGGGTTCATAAACAAATCGAATACAGAAAATGCCGTGCTCGACTTCGTAGAACAAACAGTAGGGGCCTTGGACAAGTCTTCGAAATGTCTTGCGGTATTTTATGGACTTGGCAAAGGCGTTCGATACTGTGTCACATGAATCCTACTCCAAAAATTGTGTAATTATGGTATTAGAGGTCATGCTCTGCAACTAATGCAGAATTATTTAAAAGACGGACTCAAACTGTTAAAATTGGTAGCAAGCTCAGTACAACATTACAAATCAATGTTGGTATACCCCAGGGTACAGTACTTGGCCCGATTCTTTTTCTTGTTTACATAAACGCAATTACACAAATTAATGAATTTCACGGTCATATAGTGTGTTATGCTGATGATACGGCCTTGATCTTTACTGGTGATAGTTGGATACAGTCTATGAACTGCTGAAATCTATGTGAGAAAAATTCTTCTTGGCTGAATAATAATCTATTGAGTCTAAATGTGAATAAAACAAAATTTATGGCTTTTTCACTAAATTCAGATGATCAGCCGCATATAATGAACTGAAATACACAAAATGACCTGCACAAAAAATTACAATTGTAAATGCCCGATAATAGAAAAACTGTATCCATTAAATATTTGGGTCTTGTTATTGATCAACATATGAGATGGGACAAACAAAATTTCATATGTAATACAAAGGATGAGGCTACTCATGCGTAAATTTTATAGTCTCAGAGATATTCTATCTAAAAAAAAACTTATTATTAATATATCAGTCTTTGCAGAATCCTTATAGATATTGCATGACATCATGGGGGGGTACTTTCGACAACACATTAACAGCTTACAAATAACACAGAACTCATTTTGAAAATATTTTTGAAAAAAAATAGACGATTTTCAACGGATCATTTATATCAAGAGACTAAATTACTAAACGTAAGATCATTATACAGTTACCTGTGTCTAATATGGATGTTCCCGAAATTTAGTAATTACTCAACACGTATAACGGTAAGAACTAGAGCAATCGAGAATTTAATATCAAAATACCTCTATACAAGAAAAGCCATACACAAAGATTCGTGTTTTTATTATGGTCCGAAATTATACAACATACTCCCAGTAGAATTGAAAATTATCAAAGGAATTATAAATTCAAACAAAAGCTCAAACAATTCATAATCGAAAACCTCAAAAATTTGACATATACTAAAAGGAAATAAAAAAGATTTTACACATTGAATAGCAACTCCTATACCATTTGTATATTGTTGTATATTGTATTTGTAAATTGTATTTTTTTTTTTGTTTTTGTTTCCTCAGAGTTTGAAAAAAAAAATGTTTATTTTATTTTTTTCCTCTTTTCACTAATCTTATTACCATGAATTATTATAATATTATCATATTTTTTTATTATTTTATAAAATGTACTTACTGAGCTCTTATCTGGTGAGTAACAGATCACAATACAGGCTATTTCAATGTCTAGGTGAAAGTTACTCATTCAAGATAATTGAAATTTATTAATTATGTATGTCATACAACAAATTGTATATTAACATGGAATAAATAAAAAAAAATAAATTTGATATTGAGCTGGTTTATTTGTTTGGGTGTATACTACAGCAAAAAAATGTTTTTCATTTTAGAGAGAGCAAAAAGGCTGATAGTTTTGTTTATTGGAATTGGTATCGGATTTGTTTCTCGGTGATGTGGGTTTTTGGATAAAAAAACCGGAGATTACCACAAGGAAATGAATGGAAAATCTTTTGAAAATTCTTAGGGAATACTTTGCTGACAGTCAATAATAATTGTATTTTTGCTCTAATTTCTGCAGTGTCATTTATAGTGCTGATTTTCCGCGCACTTTCACTAATGGCGGGTTCGCTCTTACTTCCCGCGCAATTTATTTATTTATTTGTATTTATACCCATACAGTCCATTAAAGACTAATTACATGGATAAACTGTTGGCAAATACACTACAATGATAGCTATTAAATATGGATCTAGATTACTAAACTATTACTTACTGATACAGACTTGTGGGGAGTCGTCCATAACTGCACTGAGTGGATTCGTCAAATATATGTTTAGTTTGACAGAGTTGAATTCAATATTTGTTCTAAAATTGTTTTACGAAAAACTGATAGAGGTAAGGTCCAATCTAAATCCATAAGTAGATTGAAATGTTTGCTAATTTAATCATAGCTAAAAGAGGTGCTTTCTATGATGTACATATTGCAAAGGTATTAAACATTGGTGTGGAACGTATAAATCGTGGAGGTACATTAAATGGAAGCATATTGAGAATTTCTGGGGAATTTGTTAAATTGTTTATTAATTTATACAGGAATATCATTGATGTTAAAGTTCATCTCTGGTCTAAGGATAGTATCTTGAATTCCGATCTTAATTGATAGTCCTGACGGTATTATAATTAGGCCACACGTGGTACTTTTTAAAATACAAATATCTCAACAGTTTGTTTAGTACTTTTTTCAAATTATTTAGATATGTTTGATATTCATCGGACTAAATAATTGAGGCATATTCTAGTTTAGGCCTGACCAGGGAATAATATAATAATTTAATGGTGTTAATATTGGCTAATTCGATGTTTGTCTGATAACAAAACCTAAAATACGATTAGCGGACTCAATCATGTTATAATGTGAGTGGAAAAGTTGAATTGTGAATTATAGGTAACACCAAGATCCTTTATTTCAGTTTTTCTCTCTAGGATCTCTCACTTCATTTCATATTCAAACAGAATTTGCTCTTTAATACGGGTGATTGAGAGTACAGAACATGTTTTCAAATTGAAATATAATTTATTTCTTAGACTTCAATCCATCGTTTTATCAATATCTCTCTGCAGACCTATACAGTCTCGGACAGTTTGAATACGTTTGAAGAGTTTTAAGTGATCTGCAAAAAGTAAGCACTCCGAAAATTCAAGAGTTGAAGACAAATCATTAATAAAAAGTAAAAACAGAAGAGGTCCTAGGTTCGAGCCTTGTGGAACTCCAGAATTAGCCAGAAATTTTCCTGAAGTATTTCCATTTTATGTTTGACCCTAAAATATCGTTTTTGAAGATAATTCTTCATCAATTCAAGCAAATTTCTGGACAATTCATAGCCACTAAGCTTTTCTAGGAGTAATGATGTAGGTACCTGATCAAATGCCTTTCTGAAGTCCGTAAAAACAATATCCAACTGTGATTTATTTTCTAACGTGTCAAAAACCTTATTACTTAATATCAATAGATTAGTGCTGATTGTTTTTTGTTTCATGAATCCGTTTTGTTGTGGTACTATATATTTATGAGTGTAATTGCTGAGTTTGATAAAATGATTTGCTAAAATAGTTTCGCTGGAGCACACATTATGGAAATTGCCCTATAATTTTCCACATCCATTTTGTTTCCCGACTTGTGTATTGGTATTGTTATGAAAGTTTTCCAAGCAGTTGGAAATGAACCAGTTTTAATGATCAAGTTGTAAATATAAATCAATGGAACTTTCAGCCATTCACTACAGCCTTTCAAAATATAAGGAGGAATACCATATGTACCTTCTGCCTTCTTGGGCTTCAGTTTTTTCATTGCTGCATTAAAGTCAGTCTCGCAAATAGAGTCTATGTTAAATGATTCATTACAAATTCCTATATCATTATGTGTCTTTGAAATACATGTTATAAGTTGCAGGTTCGGAGCAAAAGACTGACGAAAAGAATTTTGCAAATACGTCGGCAGTTTTATCTTCATCCACAAACTCATTATTATAGACAAAACTTCCTAGATTTGTATTATTTGACTTTTTTTTATTAACAAAACTCCAAAATTCATTCACTTCGGTATGTATACTATCTTCGATCTTTTTTAATAAATACTCTCTTCTTTTCTAATCAATTTTTTTAATTTGCACCTTAATTTGAATGACTTGGCTTCGTTTTTGCGCTTTTCAATGCTGTGTACCAGATCTTTGGTGGGTTGTTCTCTCTTCCTTCTGTTGAAGTTCTCGTGATATTTGTGTATTTCTATAGCTTCTAAATACATTCTTGTTGAATAATCATTTGACGTTATTAGCTTCTCGGTATTTTTGAAAAGGATCTTGTATTCCCTGTCGGACTATAGGGGGAATACAAGATCCTTTTCGAAAATACCGAGAACCTAGTGACGTCGGGCTGCAAGTGTTTCAGTCTTAGACCCAGGTCAGAAATATCAATCTGCCTAGAAACCTATGCGACTGTATTTCAAGCGGAAATTTACGCTATTGAATCGTGTGAGGAGAGGTTTGAAGACTTCAACCTAGTACCAAAGTCAATAAAAACATTATCGGGCAGTCAAACGGCGTTGGAAGCTCTTGGCTCCTACCGAGCAACATCTAAATTGTTAGTGAATTGCCAAAAACGACTCCTCGATAGGAAGACTCAATAGATTGTCTTGGTCTGGGTTGCTGGCCATACTGGCTTGGAAGGCAGTGAGGCTGCTGACTTAAAGGAGGATGCTGCAAGCAGCTTCATTGGACCAGAATCTGTCATTGGTATCGCTTTTAGGCTTACTTAACAAGATTTATGGACTTCTGGCAGAATCTTCCAGATTGGCTCACTTCAAGGCATTGATTCACCCTTCGAAGCTTGATACCAAACAGTTGTTGGACTACAGTAGGGATGAACTACGATGTCTAACAGACCTTCTTACTATCATCTGAATCATCATATGCAAAGACTAATATTGTCGAAAGACTGTGTGTGTCGGCTTTGTCTGGAAAATGATGAAACAGCAGAGCATATACTTTGGCCTGCCCCGCTGGGAACCGAATCAGGTTTCAGAGTTTGGCAGAGCCGTACTCTCACCATCTGACCTGAAAGACCACTCATCATACAAACTAATCGGCTTCGTTAAGAGCTAATTTCATTTGGTCGAGTGTGAATGAGTGTGAGCCATAGTAAACCCTTGCGGGTTACGGTGGAGGGTCCAATAGACCCACTCACTTTGACCTAACAGAACCCAACCTAATGTATTCTTCTGGACATAATTTGGGCCATCAATGTCTGTCTCTTCTGATCCAAAACCTCACGTTATCATAAGATATGACGAGCTACCTTTGTCCCTTTGTTACATAGTCCGCGAATGAGGTCTCAATTGTGAATCCCTATTTTTAGGGTGTCTTCTCAATGAACAGCGTTTCACTGGGTAGCCCTGTAATTATTCGATTCCGGCTTTATTGAAGTAGTTCTTCGGTTATCTTTTCGGACGGTTCCTTTATAAAGGTTAC